>NC_073694.1:108770840-108927114 GCF_029784165.1 Wyeomyia smithii
TATATATATATATATATATATATATATATATATATATATATATATATATATATATATATATATATATATATATATATATATATATATATATATATATATATATATATATATATATATGCTTTTTTAAACGGACAATATTTACAATATTGTTTTATACCTTCTTGAACAGCCTCGTACATCGAGTTACAGTTCAACAAAACGGACATTAGCTGCAGCATGGATTGTTGTAGGTATTCAATCTTTTCGGGAGTTGGATTACCTAAATCAATACTGGCTGACTTTCCAGCACCAAACACGAATGGTTTGTTACTGTTTGAATTTGAAATATTACCTGAAAGGACACTGGCATATGAACAGCCTGGTGTTGCCTGAACAGGATTGTTTTTCTGAAATTTGTTTTCTGAATTTAAATTATTACCTACAGACACACCTGCTAATGAAAGTGCTGGTGATGCCTGAACAGTATTGAAAGTCTTTTGATTACCCACATTGACAACAGGTTGTTTAGAATTCCTACGGAAGCAATAATTTTTGACCTTACAGGACAATTAAAGAAATTATATTTGTGATTTCCCCCACAATTTACACATTTGAAACTATTAGTGGTCTCTTTCACGGGGCAGGTAACTTTCGTGTGACTAGTGTCACCACAAATCATACATTTTGCTGCCATATGGCAGTTTCGAGTTCCATGACCATAGGCTTGACAATTCCGACATTGCGTTAGATTATGGATTCCTCCATGTCTCTTGAAATTTTCCCATTTTATTCGCACGTTAAATAAAACACGTGCTTTTTCCAAACATTTCAAATTATGTACTTTGATACGATCAAAATGTACCTGTTAATTTTCCTGGTGTATTCCAGTTTGATTAATTTTGGCATTTGCCTTTCGTTTCATCAAAATTACTTGATTGGGGGCAAAACCAAGTGATTCTGGCAAACAGTCTTTAGTTTCCTCAATAGTTTGATCATTTGAAAGACCTTTCAAAACAGCCTTAAACGGTCTCTCGTTTTTGGCATCAAAAGAATAAAATTTATACATCTTTTCAGTCAAATACTGTGAAAGATGTTTATGGCCATCAAAAGATTCGGCCAAAATACGAATTTCGCCTTGGCGGCCAATTTGAAAATTAACTTTCACATCCGACAGAAATGATGAAAGTTCTGATCGAAATGCTTTAAAATTTGCTACAAATACCACAATAGTTGGAACTTTAACCTTCTTTATAACGGCTTTATGCTCAGTATGAGAAGTTTGGAATTCTTGATCCCCAACGGAAGAAAGAATATCATACCTGTTAGTCGAAATTTCAGTTTCACTTGGAGGAGATGCCTCACGTTTCCTTGAAGCGGCTTCAAGCGAGCTTTTTTATTTCTTCCTGGCATAATTGGAAACCTTCACTACACTTTCACTTCACTATAGAATTCAAGTAAAAATATCTCAAACTAAATTCACCCACTAAACACTCGTTAACGTTAAAAACAAATTTATTACTTTGCGTTTCAACAGATAGTCTTTCAAAAAGATTGCCTGTTGAAAGCGAAAAACAAAATTTTAATATCTCTCGGTAGTCTAAGACTTAGCCTCGAGCTGTTGGTAAAATGCAACCGTACTGTAGGACAGTTCAAGTCGATCTGTGAATGTTATCTCCGCTGTCTGAGATGTAGCAGGTTTGGTCTTTACTGAATTCGTCACTTTGGTCCGTAGGCTTGGGAGCGACTGTCTTCGGATTATTACTGTTATTTTTATTATTGCTGGGGTCCAGCTTAGAGCGTCGGTTCAGTCTGGAAGGAGCTCGGCTTTGACGCTCGTCCTTGTCACAATTTCGGTGATTCAGTCCCTGGGGTGATCGAGATCTAGACCTTGAGCTAGGCTGGGGTGCTTCATTTTTGTTTTTCTTTTTTTTTTCTTCGAAATTGTACTAGTTGAAATCGGGGTGTTGGCTGGGGTAGGCGCATTGGTTTTGGAGGTTGGTGGGACAGGTATGTTTGCGGCAGCGCAGCCTTGAGTGCTGCAAGTTAAGCATTCTTCTCAGCTAGTTGTTCGTCTTTATTTCTTACCAACTCGAAGAGCTCGTCGATTTGACTATCACCCTTGACTGCCTTTATTCTCATGATCTCTATCTGGTTATCTTTCTTACCAGTTTCAACAGGAGTTTATCAAATTCAGCATTGATCTCGGCGAATCGAGCGTCATTGCCTTCTGCAACTACGGTAGCGACGGTCTTCGTGCGATGATTTGCTTCGAACATTCGTCGAGCGGCCGGGTAGCCAACTCCCTAGTCTACCACAAGATGTTGAATGTCAACCTCCTTGAGGTATATCGGACACTTCTTGCTGGAGACCGGATGCACATCATTCTTACAGTGTTTACAGAAAACCTCTTGACACGGCATCTCCCGTGTGTTAGCGTGATTTCCGCAGCACAAACTGCAAACCAGATTTTTTGACGTGCACCGCTCATGAGGGTGCCCATACTCGAAGCATCCGTAGCATAGCATCGGCGTTGGATAGTAGGGGCGTGTACGAACCCTGATCCATCCGAAATTAATGCTTTGGGGTACAACAGTTCCGTCTATGATCAGAATGATGGTCGGCGTGGGGATGGAGTCGCCACTATCTTTTCTAGTGATTCTTCTGAGATCTCTTACACCTTGATCGTTCAATTCTCTAAGCAATTCATCAGTAGTATACTCTGTTGACTCAGGACAGTACACGACGCATCGACACTGATTTCTTGTTGGATGTTCGGCGATTTTAATTTTGGTTCCGTCCGGTAACTGCGTCTCCGTTTTTCAGTTTCTCGACTTGCATTTGGTTCCGCAATTTTATCATATAGGATACTCCTTTTCCCTGAGGGTTGGCTTGCTCGATACGTGCACCTAGGTGCGCCTCGACTGCTTTTCTAATTTCAAACGGTTTCTTAGGTAGAGCTTGGTTCACTCCTTCTAGTCGCAACACTCGAATCTGATCGTAGTCGCCACGGATATCTTCATATTCAGGGAAACTCCGGCCGGCATAAATTCCGTCTACTTTGCTACAAAATCCATAACTGGTACTTCCAGTATCCCCGTAGGGAGTGAGAGGAAAATCGCCACCCGACGTCATGTCGGGAGGTTTTCTTTGGTTCAGTTTTTACTACACCAGGTTTTGTGAGAGGATCACTCGCGGTATGATTTTCTATTCGGAGGCAATAACGAAAAACTTCAGCACGAAAAGGTTAACCCTCAATTCTTCTCTGCGCTGCTCTGTGAAGAATGGGGATCGTTCGCTCTCGTAACTTTCCTAATTCTGAGCGTATTGTCCTCTAGTGTCTCTATGGTCTCTCCACTCCGTGAGTGGGATCGGATGAGTGGCGACCTTTCACTTACGCTAACACTGTCCCCGTATACAAGGGGATTGATGGCGTCCGTATCGCAGCGTATTTTGTGCCTACCAACAACTTAATTGTGCTAATTTACAATCGTCCCTGTCGATAACTGACCACGTACCAACACCGAAGTGCGGGTGGTCTTATTAAGAAACACCTTCGATATGATTATTGAGATTTCACTTCGAAAATCACTTGATTGACGTGAATACACTTTTCCGTATACACAGTGTGTGCTATCGCGACGGATCCGAACTCACGAGTGAGCTAAAGGTTGAATATCTCCAGTTTTTTGAAAATTGTTCCAGTTTCATCCATCTCATCATTCGTCACCTTATTTATTAAATTCATTTCCCTTAAATGTTTGGTCTTTTCAATATTTCGTGGAGTCATTCCCTTAAGTTTTTTTATTTAAATCGAATTTCAGTCGAATCTTCAAAATTTCGAGTACGCTAGATTTTATATCTAGTGGTCAGGGTAAAACGTGTTAACCGAGCTGTCTATTAACGGATATTTCTTCTAGTTCACGGATATCCAGATATAACGGCTTGAAAGATTAATCTTTTTTTGTGATAAATATTAGTAAACTAGCTGACCCGGCAAACTTCGTACCGCCGCTTTGAGTTTTAATGATTGTTGTATATGTTTTAGCTCTGATTTGTTTTTTTTTTTTCAATCCAGCGCTCGTAAAGTTCTGACTTCTCATTCTTTTAAATATTCTGGAGGAAATTATTTCGTTATTTATTCCATTATTCAAATGCAAATTATTCAAAATTGGCTTAATGCAAATATAGTAATACCCTTCTGCCTGGCCAATCTCACTGGAACAGATTTTATAAAAAGCTTCAGAATTCTAAATAATTCAAGCTTAAAATTCGGAATTTACGAAACATGTGAAAGTGGTCAAGGCGGTCCTAGCCACTAAACTCTATATATTCCACAATGTCGGGGTCCGGGTCACGTGAACATGCGACATAGAGCTGTCCATGTGAGAAGCATGAATACTCGGAGTTTATGCCGCAAATTTTCAGTGACTGTCCTTGGGTTTTATCAATAGTTATCGCGAATGCGCGACGTACGGGAAATTGCAGACGTTTGAAATTAAACGGCAAGTTGGTAAGAGTAATCGGGATACGCGGGATTATTACGACTTCTCCTTTGTAGTCAAAATTGTCGCTTCAAGGACATTTGCCATCGGGTAGTGGCAGCAATGCATCTGTTCGGTGGTAAATTTGACCTTGAATCTATAAAGTAGTAGTATTTGAACATATTTGATTAGCATTTTTCTCTCAATTGAGTCTTTAAGTTACTATACTTTATTTTTCTTTTGTTCAAGACTCGTTTAAAGACTATGGAAGCTAATGTCGTTTTCGTTTTCGCGGTGTAGCTACACTCAAACGACACTTTTGACACCGAAAATGTTTTATTTGACTTTTCGGGCTACCCTTTTTCTGTCTCTCCCTACACTTTTTCTGTCCCTGAAGACACCCGAAAAAAGCAGAGTGTACTATAGAACGTTACCAACACATTCATACGTATGTGTCAAAACTGGTTTGTTTTGGTTTTCGTTCCACGTGGTAAAGTGTCAGGAAATGGAAACGAGACAAAATGACGAATGCGATTATGACCAAAACAAAACGAATTGACAGCTATCCCATTATTACGCATACCAATGCAATGACACTGAAAATGTTTTATTTGAAGCTGCAAAGTATAGCACGGAAAAAGTGTAGCTACACCGCGAAAACGAAAACGACATAAGTGTGTAACTGACGGTTCTGAGATATACATATATGGGGTGTCGAACGTCGGCGCATTTCGAGCTCGTCTTGTTTTTAACCTATCAACTTCGGGACTCGTATATTTCCTGACTTTCTAATATTCTATCTTCAGTGTTGCGAAGCCTGACACTTTTAACCTGCTACTACTCGTGTCTAAACTTGCAAAACTGGAACAAAAACAACGAATTTAATTTTAATTCAACGGCATGTTAGGTATTTCAACATTCCACTTACAACAACTTCATCTGAAAAAAAAAACACTTCGACCACAGCAGAAATTTGTCAAATTCAACTGGAAGATATGCAAGAATCAGTTTGATCATGTAGATTAGGAAACATTCCTTTTATAACATACCCCTAGCGGCACCTTCGTTAGGAAGCATTCCAACTACATGTGGAAGAAGCACAGTGCAGCAATTTTTTTGCCTTGCTTTCTATGTATGATTTTTTGATGAAGTTTGATGCGAAAATAAATTTCCCGGAGTTTGAACATATTTCAAGTTAAGGCGCAACAATGGTGCCATTTTGAATTTTTGAGAAACCGGAAATTTTTGATGTTTTTTCGACGCCATTTTGTTTTAAGACCAAATATCAAAATTCTAAGGGTTTGTCCACATAGCATCTTTTACCCATCTTTTGAAAAAAAAAAACAGATCTTAAATCGGACAAAAACTGAGCTCAAAACGGTGATTCTACGAAACCGGTTTTGGCATGGTTTCAGTATATTTCACAAAGCAAAATAATATCGAGTATGTCTGAGCATTAATGGTAATGCGCGAATATTTTAAAGTGGTAGTCAAATTATTTCTTATTTCGAATGAAAAAAGTCTCGGAAATCGAATGGTAGGTGTCTGATCTACGTAAAATGTCAGCAGATAATCCTATTTTTGTATTGTAGGGGAATTGTGGAAAAATTGACATTTGCTCAAATAAGCCAGAAATTTAATTTACATTATCAAGCATATGCCCTTGAATAAAATCGAAGCCACGTTAAGAGTATTCACATGCATGTCGAGTTTGTTGCTACCACGCTATAGCTTTTTTATTGTTTATTGTTTATTGTTTCTCGTCTTGTATAAAAATCGTACAGACTAATTATAGCTTATTCTAATTTCTAATTCTATTTTTTAGAGCTGTTTCCGTCATACCCAGTTCATGGAGGTCACTGACATCGTTATATGCTTTCAGACATGCATTATATGCCCTTTTTCTGTCTCTCACTACACTTTTTCTATCCCTGAAGACACCCGAAAAAAGCAGAGTGTACTGTAGAAAGTTACCAACACATTCATACGTATGTGTCAAAACTGGTTTGTTTTGGTTTTCGTTCCACGTGGTAAAGTGTCAGGAAATGGAAACGAGACAAAATGACGAATGCGATTATGACCAAAACAAAACGAATTGACAGCTATCCCATTATTACGCATACCAATGCAATGACACTGAAAATGTTTTATTTGAAGCTGCAAAGTATAGCACGGAAAAAGTGTAGCTACACCGCGAAAACGAAAACGACATAAGTGTGTAACTGACGGTTCTGAGATATACATATATGGGGTGTCGAACGTCGGCGCATTTCGAGCTCGTCTTGTTTTTAACCTATCAACTTCGGGACTCGTATATTTCCTGACTTTCTAATATTCTATCTTCAGTGTTGCGAAGCCTGACACTTTTAACCTGCTACTACTCGTGTCTAAACTCGCAAAACTGGAACAAAAACAACGAATTTAATTTTAATTCAACGGCATGTTGAGTATTTGAACATTCCACTTACAACAACTTCATCTGAAGAAAAAACACTTCGACCACAGCAGAAATTTGTCAAATTCAACTGGAAGATATGCAAGAATCAGTTTGATCATGTAGATTAGGAAACATTCCTTTTATAACATACCCCTAGCGGCACCTTCGTTAGGAAGCATTCCAACTACATGTGGAAGAAAACACAGTGCAGCAATTTTTTTGCCTTGTCTTCTATGTATGATTTTTTGATGAAGTTTGATGCGAAAATAAATTTCCCGGAGTTTGAACATATTTCAAGTTAAGGCGCAACAATGGTGCCATTTTGAATTTTTGAGAAACCGGAAATTTTTGATGTTTTTTCGACGCCATTTTGTTTTAAGACCAAATATCAAAATTCTAAGGGTTTGTCCACATAGCATCTTTTTACCCATCTTTTGAAAAAAAAAACAGATCTTAAATCGGACAAAAACTGCGCTCAAAACGGTGATTCTACGAAACCGGTTTTGGCATGGTTTCAGTATATTTCACAAAGCAAAATAATATCGAGTATGTCTGAGCATTAATGGTAATGCGCGAATATTTTAAAGTGGTAGTCAAATTATTTCTTATTTTGAATGAAAAAAGTCTCGGAAATCGAATGGTAGGTGTCTGATCTACGTAAAATGTCAGCAGATAATCCTATTTTTGTATTGTAGGGGAATTGGGGAAAAATTGACATTTGCTCAAATAAGCCAGAAATTTAATTTACATTATCAAGCATATGCCCTTGAAAAAAATCGAAGCCACGTTAAGAGTATTCACATGCATGTCGAGTTTGTCGCTACCACGCTATAGTTTTTTTATTGTTTATTGTTTCTCGTCTTCGAATAAAAATCGTACAGACTAATTATAGCTTATTCTAATTTCTAATTCTATTTTTAAAAGCTGTTTTCGTCATACCCAGTTCATGGAGGTCACTGACATCGTTATATGCTTTCAGACATGCATTATATGCACTATCACGTCCGTAACTAGTTCTTCGGAAAGGTAAATTAATCGTGGGATAACTTCGGAGGGCTCGCGGGGGTACATTAAAATTGATGTGTCTTAACAGTTCTGGACAGTCAATAACATTTTCTATTATGTCGAAAATAAACGTTCTCTGCAGCTTGATTCGACGGGCTGCGAGAGTTTCTAAATTAAGAAGCATGCAACGCGCGGTGTAGTCAGGTAAATTCACCGGATCATTCCACGGTAGTTGGCGTAAAGCATACCGAATGAACTGATTCGGCGAAATTTTTTAAGTGTGTAACTCTAAATATCACACACACAACTTAATGTTTACATTTACATATCCTATGTGTCTTCATTAATGTTAGTGAGCAATTGAAGTAATACGCTCGAATGATTTGTTTTCGCAAAACGGGCAGCGAAACAAATTGAAGAATTTACCAGAAAAATGATGTAGCAAAGTATCTTCATTTAGACCTATCAATTTGATGCTCACGAATTATATGATGTCTCGTGGAACCTACGTAGGTTGGAAAAAGCCTTTTGAACGGAGTGTTATTTATCTGGATTATTGATTCTGTGCATCAAGTTATTTTTAAGTTAACTTAAATTTGTTGAAACTCATTCACTAAACTATTCTCATTTCATCTTTCTAGAGCTGTAACACTGTTTTAAGCGTGAGGCAGACACCCATCAGGTATTTTTTTAATTTCCCGTGTACGCGTGAACGCTTAACGTCAAAATTCGTCATAAACAACATTTTTCAAACGGGTCGCAAATGCCAATCCGGACGTTACCGGATGAGATATTTGCGGGGATGTGTTCGTGATGTTATGAACTTCCATTCCTCCGATGATTATATGATCGGATTCCGCGAGATTTGATAACTTTTTTAATATTGAAAATGCTCGAAAATACGTAAAAATCACTAATTGCTAAAACTTCCAAGATTAACTATAATTTTAAAATTTCGGAATTTCTATCAACCGGTTTATTAGCATTGAACACAAAGAACTCATTTGCTGCAAAATATTGATCAATTGTCATTTTTTTTATGCCTGGCACAACTCGTTACTATAATTGGTTCGATTCCCAAAAAAAAAAATGCTTGGAAATTTGTCAATGTTTACAGCGCTCCCAGCATATGATAATACCGTTCAACTTTCATCGAGTGATGGCATTTTGTGGAGCATTTATTTGAGCTACAGGAAAAATTATAGCGGCACCAAAAAGCGACAAAAAACTTTTTTCTTATTTTGGCCAGCTTTTTGTTTTAGGTACTCCTCTGTGCGACGCCTCAATAACGACGCTACAACAGCTTGTCTACCGCTCATAGAGCTTTCTACGCCAGATCTCACCAATACAGGCTTAGTCTGTATCCTAATAAAATCGATTTGTTTTCAACCAAAAAATCAGCTGATATTCAATTTAGAAAAATATTGCACTTATGAATCCTAGTTCATTAGTGTTATCTGTTTTAACAAACTTTGTTTTAGTGGAAAACCAGATGAAATAAAACTAAAAATCGGCTTACAACTTGAATAAAAGCTCGGAGCAGGAGGAAATTTTTTGTAACTACCAGCGTGTTGATTATTTTCAACCAAAATTAAACTTGTATTAGTGAAATCGACCACTAATACTAGCGCAGATAGTAAGGTCTATAGCCTGCAATCATAGTAATCTAATGACGTTGTTTTTGGAGTAAAAGGCGGGAAAAGGCGAAAATGTATTTCATTTTTTTTTTACTTTATCAGTTGATTATTGTTATTTTTATGGCTTATTAACTCGTCGGAGTTCAAGACAAAACAAACACAAAAAGAATCATTCAAATCCGTTGATTCTATTAAAGTGAAACGCCTTTCTACAGACACCAACTTATTTTTATTTAATAGATAATGAGTATGTGTGTCCAATAACAAATGAAGACTTCTCAACACTGTTAGAAAAATTGTAGTTTTAATTGTTAGGATTTGTTTGCTTTCGCAATTAGGACTTATCATTCATCCCTACGAATTAAACCTACTTGTCAAGAAAGGAAAGTAAACTTTCAACTAACTTAATTGTTAACTTATGAACTATAAAAAGAGCTTATCGTAGCAATGGGGTCCTAAAGTTTTAAACGGTTTTCCGATTTTTATATATCAACTGAAAAGTGCAATTTTCTGAGCAAAACGTGATTATTGAAAAATGTTTATCGTTTTCCTTCGATTTTTAAATTAAGGATAAAAAACTGCTCGAAATACCTTAAATGACAGTTCTATCATATGCATGGGCGAAACGTCATCTACGACCTTTCGAGCAGTTTTTTTATTCTTCATTAAAAAATCGAGGTGCTCTTGTGGCTGTCAAACTCCATACATTTTTCATCTACCACTCATTGATTCTGGTACCAGCGTTTCTCTGGTTGGTTTGCTCCTTCGTTAGTGCAATAGAGTAAACGTCTCAAATTGTCGGTAAACTTATTCTCGAATAAATATCGTTTTAGATGAAAAAAAAAAACAAGAACGCGACATTTGTTTTCAGTACAATGGCACTTTCAATAAATGAGATAGGTTTTGTAAGCATTTGAAATGAAATATTGATGCCGTAATGAATTGATGATCGGTAGGCAAAATGTTGACGTTTAAAGTCCCCTGTTAAAAATCGGAGAAAAACGAAAAACATTTTTTTAAAATCACGTTTTGCTCAGAACACGTGGCTTTTTCAAATGATATATAAAAACTGATATAGCTTTAGGACCCAATCGAGGATTGCAACGATTTTTGTCGAAAATTGTTAACAATTGTATTTGACATCGCTTCTAATGTTTCAAAACCAGTAAGTCTATGTAATTCGAGTGTACCAAACCAAAGAGGACGCTTCAAAATCATTTTCAGAATTTTATTCTGAATCCTTTGAAGCGATTTCTTCCTTGTTAAACAACGTATAAAGCATTGCTGGTCTAAAAGTTTGTTGATAAATCAAAAACTTATTCTTTAAACAAAGTTTGGAATTTCTATCAATATAAACATCTCGTATATTTGATATACTTTGCTTGTATACTTTCAATGTGCTCTTTGAAAACAATTTTTTTATCGTAAATTAGTCACAAGTACTTAACCTTGTCAGACCAACTTAAAATAACCCCATTCATCTTGATAACGTGATTATTGTTTGGCTTAAGGAAAGAAGCCCTATTCTTATGGGGAAAAATAATCAGTTGAGTTTTAGAAGCATTGGGAGAAATTTTCCACTTTTACAAGTAGGCGGATTAGGGGTATAATGAGCACACGGGGCGAAATGGGCACCCCTGTTTTAGGCGAAACTACGCATTTTTAATACAATATGGTATGTGGAACTCTTCCGTAGTTACTACAGTGTCTCTTTATGTAGAACAAAAAAGGTTTGTCTCTTCAAAATATGGAAATATATTGAAACAATCAACTTGGTTCCCGGATGTTGGAAAAATTATTTTTATTGCGCACTACAAAATAAGCTTCTACGGTCGTTTGAATAGCTCAATCAAGTATGTAGACACATAAATGTGACGTATGGGTCGTACCCCAAATTTCACCATCATTGAAGTTTTGATTTTAAGCTATAATTGGTATTAAAATCTCATGTTAACTTTAGCTGATTCGATAGGGGCGAAATGGTCACCTTTAGGTGGGGTGAAATGAGGACACCTTGTCACATAAACTTACCTGAAATTCATCTCAGTAGGCTTGTGAGATTGTCTGTTTCCATAGTCAGTGTTTGTTTACAGTGATGGTGCGAACATATATTAGAAAATCTTTGAGACCGAATCGGCCAAAAAAAGGGACTGCAGGCAGAATTGGCCACCATAAGGCGCGACGGGACATTCACGAAACAAGCCGCCAAGTATCACGGCATCCTGCGTCAAACGTTGGCCCATTAGTTGTACTCCTACACAGTTTCAAGATATGTTTTATAAGAGTGCTCATTATACCCTGTGGGTGCTCATCATGTCCCAGTGGGGTGCTCATTGTGCCCCTCACATCGACTGATTGCTAGTTTTTGATGCATGAGTCTAATTTGTGTTTTTCACCATTATACGATAAACTTTTCAATTTGTGAATAGTGTACCTTTAATTATAGATAGTTAATTCAAGTTTTGCACTGAAGACAGATTTTCGTCAATTATTGGTGAATCAAATTTCACTTGAGCCTTTGGAACAGAAGAATTTCTGGCATCAATAATTACACATTTCAATGCTTCCAAAGCGTAATCAATATTCACTTCGCTTTGCAAATCTAGCTCATTATTGAAATTATTTTCAATATGAGATTTATATCTTTCTCAATTAGCCTTGTGATTAATAAAAACAGAGCTTATAGGGTTTAGAATTGATTCATGTGATATGGAAAAAGTTATTGGAAGATGGTCAGAATCAAAGTCAGCATGTGTGATCAATTCCCTACATACATGACTTTGATCTGTTAGCACCAAATCAATTGTTGATGGATTTCTTACAGAAGAAAAGCATGTAGGACTATTCGGAGACAAAATAGAATAGTATCCTGAGGAACAATCATTGAATAAAATTTTGCCATTGGAGAGAATTATTCCATGATCGATGTTTAGCGTTAAAATCGCCGATTATGAAAATTTTTGAACGATTTCTGGTGAGTTTTTGTAAATCACCTTTAAAATAATTCTTGTGCTCGCGTGTGCATTGGAATTGTAAATATGCTGCGGCAATAAATAAAATCCCAAGTTTAGTTTGAACTTCAATTCCCAAAGTTTTAATAACTTTCGTATCAAGATGGGGAAGAGCACGATGTTTGATTCGGCGACGAATAACAACTGCAACTCCACCGCCGGAACCATGAATCCTATCATATCTATGAACCACGTAATTGTGATCATATTTTAATTTGATGTTAGGTTTCAAAAATGTTTCAGTATTAATTGCAATATGCACATTATTTACTGTTAAAAAATTAATAGGCTCATTCTCATTGGCCTTCAATGAACGAGCATTCCAATTTAAAATTTTTATCGGTTTATTCAAAATCATTGCTAAATTTTAAATTAGAAACAATTTTAATTGTAAAATTTGTACCTATTTGAATGGCTTCAAACATTGATTTTGCCTGCAACATGGCGTTCATGAGATCGAACATTGCCTGTTGCAGGAAAGAAAGTTTACCTGTCGTAATAGGCCCCAGGCAGTTGACATTAGAAAAAATATTTTCGGTAGCATTTTTAGCTGGAGTAATACATTTATTTTCCACCGTGTTTTGCTTACCTCCCATATTAAAGGTCATTTTCGAACTACCAACATTAGGCGGTAGAATATTCGAACTACCTGTAACCTGTGCATATGTTAAACGAGTATGCAAAGGAGTAGAAGTAGTGGGTGGTACTGGTACGCTTGGAGAAAATTGTTTTGATTGGGAAATTTATATTTGTTTACCTTGCCTTGCCTTAACAATTGCTATACGGACTGGGCATTGGTAAAAAGTTGACATATGGTTGCCGTTACAATTCGCACAGCGAAAATTTTTACTCTCTTTCACAGGACATGTGTCCTTTTTGTGAGAAGAGTCTCCACAAATGAGGCATTTTTGGTCCATGTTACAGAACTTTGAACCATGGCCATGACGTTGGCAAACACGGCATTGGGTGATATGCTTTTCACCTCCGCCAAACTTTCGATATAACTCCCATTTTACACGCACGTTATATAAAGCATGTGCTTTTTCAAAAAACGCTAAGTTATTAACCTCACTGCGGTTAAAATGAATTAAATAATTCACAAGGGAAATTCCAGTTCGCTGACTTTTTTCGCCTCGTGATTTTTGTTTCATTAGAATTACTTGGGTAGGGGCTTGGGGGGAGGGGGGGGGGGTAGTAAGTTTGATCTCATCAACTTCTTGCTCAGGCAAAATATCAAAAGGATTGTCAATACAGACACTCGAAGTGTCTGAAAGAGATGCCTCTCGTTTCCTCCCCGCAGCGATGCGAGGTTTCTTTTTCCGTCCTGCCATTTCAGGTGATACATTCCGCGTCGAACACTCGACAGAAACGGACGTGCAAAGTGGTCGTTCTATTACAATCCGGTCCGTGTGTACGAATAGCCAAACAAAAGAGTGTATTATTCGCGCTATAGGCCAACTAGATTGTGAGTTGTGTCGCTACGTTCTGTACCCGGCTCGCAGCTTTGGCTGTATTGGTGCAAAATACCAGCTGCAGTTTTGATCTGTGCACAGTGAATAGATCTTTCTAATTCAAGGCCATCATTTGACAGTCGAGTCGTGTCGCTGTGCTGAGTGATCTCACACCCGGCTCACTGCTGGTGGCTGTATTGGTGCTGCTGTACTGGTGCTGCTGGCTGCTTTGGGTGCAGCTTCGAACGATCGGACAACCACTGCTGGAAGGAAGAAGTAAATAGGTACGTGTTCTTGTCGGCGCTAGTGCGCTAGTGCACTACATTTAGCGCGATGGATATAGATCCCTCGCCTCCCGTGCCACCATCCCCGAGCCCCCCTGACCCTGACCCTTCTGTTACCCCCTCCCCTGTTCATTCTCCAGTCCCCCCTCGCCCCAGGCTTTACCCGGACGGATCTCAACAGGGCAGCTATACTGTTTATTTTCGTCCAAAGGCAGGAGTGAATTCAAAGCGATTAAACATACTGCAAATTTCGAAAGACCTGACGAAGGGGTACAAGGCCGTGACCGAAATTTCCAAGGTGCGACCTAACAAGCTCCGTGTCGTGGTCAGTGATCTGACACAGGCCAATGCTATCGCTTGCTCTGAGCTCTTCACACGCGAGTATCGCGTTTACATACCCGCACGAGACGTGGAGATCGACGGTGTCATAACCGATTCGAGTCTGTCTGTCGAGTGTATCCTAAAAAGCGCAACCGGTTGCTTCAAAAATACCGAAACACAGGCGAAGATTTTGGATTGTAAGCAATTGCGGTCCATGTCTCTCGTCGGCGGTGAATAAGTTTACACTCCGTCAGACTCGTTTCGCGTTACGTTTGCCGGATCTGCACTCCCTAGCCACGTCTCGATCGACCGGGTTCGTCTGCCTGTGCGATTGTATGTACCCCGTGTTATGAATTGAACCAATTGCAAGCAGTTAGGCCACACAGCCGCCTACTGCTGCAATAAGGCACGATGTAGCAAGTGTGGGGAGACTCATGCGGAAGATTCTTGCAGTGTTAATGCTGAAAAATGTATTCACTGTGGGGAAAACCAGCATGAGCTCTCCACATGCCCGGTGTACATGCAGCGCAGAGATAAAATCAAGCGGTCACTTAAGGAGCGTTCAAAGCGTTCTTATGCTGAGATGCTGAAGAAGACCGTGACCACTTCTACCATAACATCGAACCCCTTTGATCTGTTGTCCTCTGATGAAACCGATTCTGACGATTCATCAGCGGGAACATCTTATGCCAATCCTGGGGAGTCTAGGAAGAGGAAAAATGTTTCTTCTCCTAAACTTCCCCGTAAAGGTCCTAAGATCTCCCAAAGTGTAATGAAAAGTACGAACAAACCAAACAGTGCTGCGGAAAAACCGAAGCAAACTCCTCCTGGGCTTGCAAATTTAAAGTCCCAGAAGGAGTTCCCAGCACTGCCAGGAACATCTAAAACCCCAGTTGTTCCTTTTGCACTCCCAGTTGATGAAACAAACTCTGGATTAGTGAAATTTTCTGACATTGTGGACTGGATTTTTGAAAATTTCAATGTATCCGATCCAATTAAAATTTTTCTTACAGCATTCCTCCCAACAGTTAGATCATTTTTGAAGCAGTTGACTGCCCAATGGCCCCTCCTTGCAGCGATTGTATCCTTCGATGTCTAATTCAACTGCGTATATGAAGGATTCTATCTCTGTCTTACAGTGGAATTGTAGAAGTATTTTACCAAAAATTGATTCGTTTAAAGTTTTGATAAATAAAAACAAATGCGATGCATTTTCCCTTTGTGAAACTTGGCTTACTTCAAATATTGATCTCAACTTCCATGATTTTAATATTATTCGCCTTGATCGAGACACCCCATATGGAGGAGTACTTTTAGGGATTAAAAAGTGCTATTCTTTCTATCGTATTAACCTCCCCTCGATTCCAGGCATCGAAGTTGTCGCACGTCAAATGACAATACAAGGTAAAGAGCTTTGTATTGCCTCAATATATATTCCTCCCAGAGCACAGGTTGGGCAACGGCTGCTCTTTGATTTAATAGAACTTCTTCCCTCGCCACGTTTGATTTTGGGAGACTTCAACTCTCATGGTGTGGCTTGGGGTTCCCCTTACAATGATAACCGCTCCTCTTTAATCTATAACCTTTGCGATGACTTCGACATGACTATTTTAAACAACGGTGAAATGACACGTATCCCGAAACCTCCAGCGCGCCCAAGCGCTTTGGATCTATCCTTATGTTCGACGTCGCTACGGTTGGATTGCACATGGAAGGTAATCCTCGATCCTCACGGTAGCGACCATCTGCCTATTCTTATTTCAATTACAAACGGGTCAACTCGCATGCGACCAATTGACATTCCGTATGACCTCACACGGAATGTCGATTGGAAGTTATACGAGGAAATGATTTCAAAAGCGGTCGAGTCGATTCAACATCATCCACCACTTGAAGAATACAACCTCCTCGCGGGCTTGATTCTCGACGCCGCGTTGCAAGCCCAAACGAAGAAATATCCCGGCGTAACGATCAAAGAACGGCCTCCCACTCCGTGGTGGGACCAAGAGTGCTCCGATGTCTACACGCAAAGATCCGACGTGTTTTTGGCCTTCCAGAAGGGAGGTATACCCGACGACTATATACGGTATTCGGAGCTTAATACCAAGCTTAAAAGCCTGGCTAAAGCAAAGAAACGCGGATATTGGCGTCGGTTCGTGAACGAGACGCCGAGGGAGACATCGATGAGCACTCTTTGGAACACAGCCCGAAGAATGCGGAATCGCGTAACGGTCAACGAAAGCGAGGAGTCTTCAAGTCGGTGGATATTTGATTTTGCCAGGAAAGTATGTCCGGACTCTGTTCCTGCGCAAAACTTTGTTCGCGATACGTCTCCGGGTCACGACGCGATAGAATCACCTTTTACGATGGCAGAATTTTCAGTTGCCCTCCTGTCCTGTAACAATAACGCGCCTGGGTTAGATAGAATCAAATTCAACTTGTTGAAGAATCTACCCGGCAATGCCAAGAGGCGCTTGTTGAACTTGTTCAATAAGTTCCTGCAGCAAATCATTGTACCGCAGGATTGGAGGCAAGTGAAGGTGATCGCCATCCAAAAACCAGGGAAACCAGCTTCTGATCACAACTCTTATAGGCCGATTGCAATGCTATCCTGTATCCGGAAATTGATGGAAAAAATGATACTCCGTCGTTTAGACCATTGGGTCGAATCAAATGGTCTACTATCAGATACTCAATTTGGCTTCCGCCGCGCCAAAGGGACGAATGATTGTCTTGCGTTGCTTTCAACAGATATTCAGCTGGCGTATGCTCGCAAAGAACAAATGGCGTCTGCGTTCTTGGACATTAAGGGGGTTTTTGATTCCGTTTCTATTGACATTCTTTCGGGTAAACTTCACCGACAAGGATTTTCTCCAATTTTGAACAATTTTTTGCACAATTTGTTGTCCGAAAAGCACATGCATTTTACGCACGGCGATTTGGCAACTTTTCGCATTAGCTAAATGGGTCTTCCCCAGGGCTCATGTTTAAGCCCCCTTCTTTACAACTTTTATGTAAATGACATCGACGAATGTCTGGCAAATTCATGCACGATAAGACAACTTGCAGACGACAGTGTAATCTCTGTTACAGGAGCCAAAGCTTCCGATTTGCAAGGACCATTGCAAGATACCTTGGACAATTTGTCTGCTTGGGCTTTACAGCTAGGTATCGAATTCTCTCCGGAGAAGACTGAGATAGCAGTTTTTTCTAGGAAGCATGAACCTGCTCAGCTTCAAACACAATTAATGGGTAAAACGATTTCTCAGGTTTTGGTACACAAATATCTTGGTGTCTGGTCGTGGTCGACTCTAAAGGCACCGGGGGTTGTCACGTGAGGTATCTGTTGAAAAAATGTCAACAAAGAGTGAATTCTCTTCGTACAATAACCGGACAATGGTGGGGAGCAAAATATCAAAAGGATTGTCAATACAGACACTCGAAGTGTCTGAAAGAGATGCCTCTCGTTTCCTCCCCGCAGCGATGCGAGGTTTCTTTTTCCGTCCTGCCATTTCAGGTGATACATTCCGCGTCGAACACTCGACAGAAACGGACGTGCAAAGTGGTCGTTCTATTACAATCCGGTCCGTGTGTACGAATAGCCAAACAAAAGAGTGTATTATTCGCGCTATAGGCCAACTAGATTGTGAGTTGTGTCGCTACGTTCTGTACCCGGCTCGCAGCTTTGGCTGTATTGGTGCAAAATACCAGCTGCAGTTTTGATCTGTGCACAGTGAATAGATCTTTCTAATTCAAGGCCATCATTTGACAGTCGAGTCGTGTCGCTGTGCTGAGTGATCTCACACCCGGCTCACTGCTGGTGGCTGTATTGGTGCTGCTGTACTGGTGCTGCTGGCTGCTTTGGGTGCAGCTTCGAACGATCGGACAACCACTGCTGGAAGGAAGAAGTAAATAGGTACGTGTTCTTGTCGGCGCTAGTGCGCTAGTGCACTACATTTAGCGCGATGGATATAGATCCCTCGCCTCCCGTGCCACCATCCCCGAGCCCCCCTGACCCTGACCCTTCTGTTACCCCCTCCCCTGTTCATTCTCCAGTCCCCCCTCGCCCCAGGCTTTACCCGGACGGATCTCAACAGGGCAGCTATACTGTTTATTTTCGTCCAAAGGCAGGAGTGAATTCAAAGCGATTAAACATACTGCAAATTTCGAAAGACCTGACGAAGGGGTACAAGGCCGTGACCGAAATTTCCAAGGTGCGACCTAACAAGCTCCGTGTCGTGGTCAGTGATCTGACACAGGCCAATGCTATCGCTTGCTCTGAGCTCTTCACACGCGAGTATCGCGTTTACATACCCGCACGAGACGTGGAGATCGACGGTGTCATAACCGATTCGAGTCTGTCTGTCGAGTGTATCCTAAAAAGCGCAACCGGTTGCTTCAAAAATACCGAAACACAGGCGAAGATTTTGGATTGTAAGCAATTGCGGTCCATGTCTCTCGTCGGCGGTGAATAAGTTTACACTCCGTCAGACTCGTTTCGCGTTACGTTTGCCGGATCTGCACTCCCTAGCCACGTCTCGATCGACCGGGTTCGTCTGCCTGTGCGATTGTATGTACCCCGTGTTATGAATTGAACCAATTGCAAGCAGTTAGGCCACACAGCCGCCTACTGCTGCAATAAGGCACGATGTAGCAAGTGTGGGGAGACTCATGCGGAAGATTCTTGCAGTGTTAATGCTGAAAAATGTATTCACTGTGGGGAAAACCAGCATGAGCTCTCCACATGCCCGGTGTACATGCAGCGCAGAGATAAAATCAAGCGGTCACTTAAGGAGCGTTCAAAGCGTTCTTATGCTGAGATGCTGAAGAAGACCGTGACCACTTCTACCATAACATCGAACCCCTTTGATCTGTTGTCCTCTGATGAAACCGATTCTGACGATTCATCAGCGGGAACATCTTATGCCAATCCTGGGGAGTCTAGGAAGAGGAAAAATGTTTCTTCTCCTAAACTTCCCCGTAAAGGTCCTAAGATCTCCCAAAGTGTAATGAAAAGTACGAACAAACCAAACAGTGCTGCGGAAAAACCGAAGCAAACTCCTCCTGGGCTTGCAAATTTAAAGTCCCAGAAGGAGTTCCCAGCACTGCCAGGAACATCTAAAACCCCAGTTGTTCCTTTTGCACTCCCAGTTGATGAAACAAACTCTGGATTAGTGAAATTTTCTGACATTGTGGACTGGATTTTTGAAAATTTCAATGTATCCGATCCAATTAAAATTTTTCTTACAGCATTCCTCCCAACAGTTAGATCATTTTTGAAGCAGTTGACTGCCCAATGGCCCCTCCTTGCAGCGATTGTATCCTTCGATGTCTAATTCAACTGCGTATATGAAGGATTCTATCTCTGTCTTACAGTGGAATTGTAGAAGTATTTTACCAAAAATTGATTCGTTTAAAGTTTTGATAAATAAAAACAAATGCGATGCATTTTCCCTTTGTGAAACTTGGCTTACTTCAAATATTGATCTCAACTTCCATGATTTTAATATTATTCGCCTTGATCGAGACACCCCATATGGAGGAGTACTTTTAGGGATTAAAAAGTGCTATTCTTTCTATCGTATTAACCTCCCCTCGATTCCAGGCATCGAAGTTGTCGCACGTCAAATGACAATACAAGGTAAAGAGCTTTGTATTGCCTCAATATATATTCCTCCCAGAGCACAGGTTGGGCAACGGCTGCTCTTTGATTTAATAGAACTTCTTCCCTCGCCACGTTTGATTTTGGGAGACTTCAACTCTCATGGTGTGGCTTGGGGTTCCCCTTACAATGATAACCGCTCCTCTTTAATCTATAATCTTTGCGATGACTTCGACATGACTATTTTAAACAACGGTGAAATGACACGTATCCCGAAACCTCCAGCGCGCCCAAGCGCTTTGGATCTATCCTTATGTTCGACGTCGCTACGGTTGGATTGCACATGGAAGGTAATCCTCGATCCTCACGGTAGCGACCATCTGCCTATTCTTATTTCAATTACAAACGGGTCAACTCGCATGCGACCAATTGACATTCCGTATGACCTCACACGGAATGTCGATTGGAAGTTATACGAGGAAATGATTTCAAAAGCGGTCGAGTCGATTCAACATCATCCACCACTTGAAGAATACAACCTCCTCGCGGGCTTGATTCTCGACGCCGCGTTGCAAGCCCAAACGAAGAAATATCCCGGCGTAACGATCAAAGAACGGCCTCCCACTCCGTGGTGGGACCAAGAGTGCTCCGATGTCTACACGCAAAGATCCGACGTGTTTTTGGCCTTCCAGAAGGGAGGTATACCCGACGACTATATACGGTATTCGGAGCTTAATACCAAGCTTAAAAGCCTGGCTAAAGCAAAGAAACGCGGATATTGGCGTCGGTTCGTGAACGAGACGCCGAGGGAGACATCGATGAGCACTCTTTGGAACACAGCCCGAAGAATGCGGAATCGCGTAACGGTCAACGAAAGCGAGGAGTCTTCAAGTCGGTGGATATTTGATTTTGCCAGGAAAGTATGTCCGGATTCTGTTCCTGCGCAAAACTTTGTTCGCGATACGTCTCCGGGTCACGACGCGATAGAATCACCTTTTACGATGGCAGAATTTTCAGTTGCCCTCCTGTCCTGTAACAATAACGCGCCTGGGTTAGATAGAATCAAATTCAACTTGTTGAAGAATCTACCCGGCAATGCCAAGAGGCGCTTGTTGAACTTGTTCAATAAGCTCCTGCAGCAAATCATTGTACCGCAGGATTGGAGGCAAGTGAAGGTGATCGCCATCCAAAAACCAGGGAAACCAGCTTCTGATCACAACTCTTATAGGCCGATTGCAATGCTATCCTGTATCCGGAAATTGATGGAAAAAATGATACTCCGTCGTTTAGACCATTGGGTCGAATCAAATGGTCTACTATCAGATACTCAATTTGGCTTCCGCCGCGCCAAAGGGACGAATGATTGTCTTGCGTTGCTTTCAACAGATATTCAGCTGGCGTATGCTCGCAAAGAACAAATGGCGTCTGCGTTCTTGGACATTAAGGGGGTTTTTGATTCCGTTTCTATTGACATTCTTTCGGGTAAACTTCACCGACAAGGATTTTCTCCAATTTTGAACAATTTTTTGCACAATTTGTTGTCCGAAAAGCACATGCATTTTACGCACGGCGATTTGGCAACTTTTCGCATTAGCTAAATGGGTCTTCCCCAGGGCTCATGTTTAAGCCCCCTTCTTTACAACTTTTATGTAAATGACATCGACGAATGTCTGGCAAATTCATGCACGATAAGACAACTTGCAGACGACAGTGTAATCTCTGTTACAGGAGCCAAAGCTGCCGATTTGCAAGGACCATTGCAAGATACCTTGGACAATTTGTCTGCTTGGGCTTTACAGCTAGGTATCGAATTCTCTCCGGAGAAGACTGAGATAGCAGTTTTTTCTAGGAAGCATGAACCTGCTCAGCTTCAAACACAATTAATGGGTAAAACGATTTCTCAGGTTTTGGTACACAAATATCTTGGTGTCTGGTCGTGGTCGACTCTAAAGGCACCGGGGGTTGTCACGTGAGGTATCTGTTGAAAAAATGTCAACAAAGAGTGAATTCTCTTCGTACAATAACCGGACAATGGTGGGGAGCCCACCCAGGAGACCTTATAAGGCTTTACCAAACAACGATACTATCTGTTATTGAGTACGGGTGTTTCTGCTTCCGCTCCGCAGCAAACACACATTTGATCAAACTGGAGCGAATACAATATCGTTGTTTGCGTATCGCCTTGGGTTGCATGCAATCGA
Organism: Wyeomyia smithii; assembly: GCF_029784165.1. Taxonomy (NCBI): domain Eukaryota; kingdom Metazoa; phylum Arthropoda; class Insecta; order Diptera; family Culicidae; genus Wyeomyia; species Wyeomyia smithii. The sequence goes on from NC_073694.1 coordinate 108,793,250, forward strand.
CCCATACGATGAGTTTGAAGATCTTAGCTGGAGTACTACCATTGAAAAACCTTGAAGGTCTTGAACCGTCCCGTGATTGAAAATTTTGAAAGGTTAATCGAACTTAATTCTCAAACCCGTTTTATGACATTGTATTTCAATCACATGTCCCAAAATATTAACCCTTCTTCGAATATTCCAAATCGTGTCGACTTATCAAATACTTCTGATTTTACTGTGTTTTTCGATACATCCATGATAGAAGAAACTCGTGGAATCCCGGATCATTTACGCGTGCAGCAGATCCCTAAAATTTTTTCCAATAAATATCGAAACATCAAGTGCGACAATATGTACTACACTGACGGATCACTTCTTGATGGGTCCACTGGCTTCGGTATCTTCAATAACAATTTAACCGTCTCCCATAAGCTCGATAATCCTGCTTCTGTTTACGTCGCAGAATTAGCTGCAATTCAGTACACCCTAGGGATTATCGAAAAAATGTCCCTTCTCACTGCTCGATACCGGGTAATGAGAAAGCGGACTCTTTGGCTAAGGTGGGCGCAACAAACGGTGATATTTATGAAAGACCAATTGCCTTTAATGAATTTTTCGCATTTGTACGTCAGAGTACGATCATCAGTTGGCAAAATTCTTGGACCAAGGGGGAACTGGGAAGGTGGTTACATTCCATAGTCCCCAAGGTGTCGACGAACCCGTGGTTCAAGGGGTTGGATGTAGGTCGGGATTTCATTTGCGTGATGTCCCGGCTTATGTCCAATCACTATAGATTTGACGCGCATCTCCGTCGTGTTGGGCTCGGGGAAAGTGGTATCTGTGCCTGTGGTGAAGGTTATCACGACATAGAGCACGTTGTTTGGTCATGCCCTGTACACCGTGACGCCAGGTCTAGATTAATAGCTTCCCTGCAGGCCGAAGGTAGGCAGCCGGCTGTTCCTGTTCGTGATGTCTTGGCGAGCCGTGACCTATCCTACATGTCCCTTATATACGTTTTCCTGAAATCCATCCACGCCCCAGTTTAGTCCTATCCCCTTCCGCCTACATCCAACCAAACGACAAGAACACGTTAAGACCCCGGATCCGGAAACAGCAATCAGACCCGCACGATACTCTCAAGGCCCGATGGAAACAACCCAATATGCCAGTCCGTAATATCTTGGCCCAGCAGCGGAACAAATTTAATATGCTGCTTACCTATGGCAATGGAAACCATCAGACAGCAAACCTGTGCTTTTAATGCAAAATATTCTAGCTTTAAGTTAGATTTAGTTTCAGCTCGTAGTCGGCAGCGAGGATAAAAAATTTGCTTTTAGTTATTAAGATACTTTAGAAAGTAAGCTACCAGATATAATTGGCGCCGTTAAACATTGAATTGTATTTGTGCCGTGTCAAATAAACTATAGATGAAGAAAAAAAAAATTTCAGGTGATACGAAAAAAGTTAAAACAAATGTTAAATTCAATAGTCTTGAGAAAGACTGATGGGAAATAGCTTTCAGGTAGTCTTTAAAAACACACTGACAAAACACAAACTTTGAAGCTATAGGCAGTCAAAGACCAGTCCACAAGCAACCGAAAACACGTCTGATCTGTAGGACAGTTCAAGACGCACTGATTACAGCAGCTCTGAGAAGCGATTTTCTCGTTGTGTTTGTCTCTCCATATGCCGGTCGTTAGGGGAAGAAAGGATAGCAACAGGAGATCATGTCGCCTGAGCAGCAGCAGAGGTGTGGTCCGGTGAGAGGGAAATTGTGGAGGAAGGGACTACTTCGGCAGCGGTTGAGTAGGAGAGCATACACTATCATTTTCTTTCTGACAAAAAATCATATTCATGAGTCAAATAAAGTGTGAAAGTTTTTGAGGGTAGTTGTGTTGGAAAAAATAAGGAGAAAATGCAAAGAGATATCAAATTTGATACTTGATATCTCTTAAAAAGTCATAAATAGGTATTACAAGCGCGGGGTTGCGGCTAGCAAACGCATCCCATACTTGCATTGAAAACGTCACTTTCTGTTTCTAGAGAGAATCTATAAGCTTGGTCATTGCTCTATGGTACTTTGAGCATACGAAAACTACACTACCCGTCATAAGTTTGGAATCGCTTTACTGAGTATTGCAACACCCCGAAAGTTTAGCATCACTTAAAATGGGCAGATTTATGTAACTCTATCTTTTGAATCTGGAAACCTAGAGAGTTGTGGTCTTCAGCAAAGTTGCTCAAAAGGTCAAGGGCTTGTAATTGGCAGACAGTATAGTGCGGAATTAAGCCGCAACGCCATGCTGGTGTGCATGTAGTTTCGAGTGTTTTGAACGTTGTTTAGCTCAATAATCCCGCCATTTAGAGGGTTACGATTTTCAGCAAAGTTACTCAGAAGGCCACGGGCTTGTAATTGGTGGAGAGTATAGTGCGAAATTCGACCGCAACGCAGCGCTAGTGTGCATATAGTTTTGAGCGTTTCGAATTCAGTGTAACTCAATAATCCCATCATTTAGAGAATTGCGATTTTCAGCAAAGTTACTCAAATGATCAAGAGTTTCTGGTTGGCTAACAGTTTAGTTCGGAATTTTTTCTCAATGTGCTGCTAGTGTGCATAAAGTTTTAAGTGTTTCCAACTGACTCTATCTTAAACTCTGTTTAGATAGTTGCAATATTCAGTAACACAGTAACACTCTTCATTTACGCAATTCTATCAGCACTGATTGTTTACACATGACGAAGTTAAACCAATTTGAATGTTGACAGTTTGATCACTTCACACAATACGTAAGGTTATGTATGTTTATTATAAAGAAGTGCCTTCATTTGAGAAGGTTACAACATGTAGCAAGCGACTGTGTTGGTATGTTGACAATTTGATCATTAACATTCACAATCCGTTTTACAATGGGGAAAATTGACGATATCGCGACTAAATTGATTACCTCGGCTGCAAACAGTTGCAGTAGACATGCCTCTAATCCGATGTTGAAGGATTTAAACACCACAGAGGGCATTTAGTATTACTTTCCGCTACAAGCTGAAGACCGAACACCCAACGCCGTCGGTTTATATGCAAGCCGAGTGGTTGTGACTTCAGTACATGGTGATGATGATGATGATCCCACCTCATACCCCTACATCGGTTTGAGCTGGACGATTTATCTATATGAGATATTTTAAAAAACTTGCAATGTAACCAGTTGGCAAACAAATAACGGACTGGTTATTAATTTCAGACATAGTAACCCTTCAAATGAATACCAATAATTTACAAAAAAATATGACGAATATCCAATCCAAGGCTCATCCAGAACGTTTCCAACCCGAAAATTTTCTGGACTTGATTAGGAATTGAACCTAATGTTTAAGAGCGTTCACTAATCAGAACTGGTTCTAGATAAAGATCTAGAACTACGAGAGAGATCCAATGATACTATAGTTCTCGATAACGAGCTCTACAGATCACAGGCAAACTCAAGCCTTTTCAGTTTTCGCTCCAAACCCTATTTTAAATCGTAAAAACAGATGAATTGTTAAAAAGAAAGTAAAATATTTTCAAAAATATTACAAACCAAAAAAGCAATTTGTCAACCCGATATGCTTTTTGTTTCAATTTCAGGGGTTTAAACCTGATGTACTCAATATCAAGATTGTCTATGTCAGTCTACGCGCGAGTGACTCAAACATGTGTAGCCGACTCTTTTTTTACTCTACTATTTAATATTATATAACTATATTCAAACAAAAAATCCATCATCATCAATGAACATAAAAACTTAATGTACCAAATTTTTATTTGTGTGAAATACAAAGCCGTTTAAACTCTGCCATTGTTGCTGCACGTTTTACTTGCCTGGGCATCGAATTGAAAAAGTTTATTCCTTTGTACAACAGAGAGTTCTGTGATCTTCCAAAAAGAAAATTTGGTGTTCTGGCATCTTCCGCGTTTCTAGTGTTGTACCTGTTCAAATATCTTCCTCTATCAATCCGGTCACACAAATATCGAGGCAACATATTATTAAAAATTTTATATAGAAACACCATTGTCAAAAAATATACTCTTTGCTTCACAGAAAGCCATCGCAATGCGTCCAGCATAAAACTCGAGGAAGTGTATCTATTACATTTTAATATTAATCGCATAATTCTATTTTGTAAACGTTGCAATCTCAATATTTGCGTATTGTTTGCCAGGAATAAAATGGATGAGCAGAAATCTATATGTGGTGAAATGATTGACTTGTACAATTGAATTTTACTACTAACAGTCAATTCATTCTTTAACCGGCACAAGACACCGTATTTTCTGGCCATTTTTTTGATGACATTATCAATGTGAGACTTAAAAGTTAATCTGTCATCAATAATTACTCCAAGATACTTTATTTCATTTACGCGATCAATCGTCTTACCATCAATTTCAATATTTACGTCTAGTCTGGAGTTGGCTGAAGAAATTATCAAGTACTTTGTCTTACTAATGTTTAACTTTAGTTGCTTGAATTTCAACCAATTCGCTAGATAATGTAAATCTTGGTTTAGAAGTGCTACAACATCAAGCGGATGCTTCGCTGCAATGAACAGAACAGTGTCATCAGCGAATAAATTAATATCACAGAACCGTAAAACTCGCTTCATGTCATTAATGTAAATAATAAATAAAATGGGCCCTAGAACACTTCCTTGCGGTACACCAAGTGTATTAGCAATGGAATCCGAATCAAAATCGTTAAAACGAGTCTTCTGAGTTCTAGCACACAAATAGCTTTCAAACCATTTGTATGCTGTCCCTACGATACCAAAGCGCTCCAATGTTTGTAACAATAAGGGCCTAGAAATTGTTTCAAAAGCGCGTTTTAGATCCAAAAACACCGCAAAAATAGTTTCTTTAGCCTCGATTTTTTCTTTCCATTTTGGTAACCCCAGATTCAAAGCAGATTCACAAGAGTGACCCTCTCGATAACCTGATTGCTCTGGGATAAGCAAGTTATTACTATTTAAATAATTCATCAGCTGGCCTTTTACAATAATATATCTAATATTTTCTCTAATGTGTGCAACATGTTAATGGGATGGAACTCTTCGGCTTCATCCGTCCCAGTAATCTTAGGGATAGGAACCACAAGCGATTCCTTCCAAACTTCAGGCACGTGCCCCGTTTGTAATGATTCATTAACAAGGTCCAGCAGGTCGTGTCCAATGACATGAAAGCAATCTTGTATTACCTTTGCCTTGACATTGTCGATACCAGCCGATCTTTCCAAAGAAAAACAAATATCTTTCAACTCTGCAAAAGTAATAGGATGAAAACCATCAAAGCTACAGTTATTACTGATTGGCTGTATTATTTCGTCCGGTCATTGACCGAATCAATGCTTTGATTGATCGATTGAACACTGTCAACGAAATAATTGTTGAATTTCTCTGCTATTACCCGCGCCGATTGATTGTGATGGTGCGTTCGAGAAGGCGCGTGTAAGCCCCATCCAACGAGCAGACACCCGAAATGTATACACGAAGTCAAAAACACTCGCCCTGGTGGTTGCCGAAGTTGTCGTTTTTGATTTGTGTTGACACTGAATTGTAATCAAAATAGGATCGGTGGAATAGTTTGGAACACACATGTGGCGTTATGTACTGTATTTCGACATGCTTGACCAGAACTAGTGGCACTAGCCGAAGACCGAAACTTTGTGGATAGTAATAATCTCGCGATAAGTTTAAGTTTAAATACGAAAAACTGCATGCACCCTAGCGTCGCATAGCGGAGTAATTCAGTATTTAATTGTCTACCATGTAGAAGTATTCCCTCTTGAACAAATTAAGTAACCCTTCAAATGAATACCAATAATTTACAAAAAAATATGACGAATATCCAATCCAAGGCTCATCCAGAACGTTTCCAACCCGAAAATTTTCTGGACTTGATTAGGAATTGAACCTAATGTTTAAGAGCGTTCACTAATCAGAACTGGTTCTAGATAAAGATCTAGAACTACGAGAGAGATCCAATGATACTATAGTTCTCGATAACGAGCTCTACAGATCACAGGCAAACTCAAGCCTTTTCAGTTTTCGCTCCAAACCCTATTTTAAATCGTAAAAACAGATGAATTGTTAAAAAGAAAGTAAAATATTTTCAAAAATATTACAAACCAAAAAAGCAATTTGTCAACCCGATATGCTTTTTGTTTCAATTTCAGGGGTTTAAACCTGATGTACTCAATATCAAGATTGTCTATGTCAGTCTACGCGCGAGTGACTCAAACATGTGTAGCCGACTCTTTTTTTACTCTACTATTTAATATTATATAACTATATTCAAACAAAAAATCCATCATCATCAATGAACATAAAAACTTAATGTACCAAATTTTTATTTGTGTGAAATACAAAGCCGTTTAAACTCTGCCATTGTTGCTGCACGTTTTACTTGCCTGGGCATCGAATTGAAAAAGTTTATTCCTTTGTACAACAGAGAGTTCTGTGATCTTCCAAAAAGAAAATTTGGTGTTCTGGCATCTTCCGCGTTTCTAGTGTTGTACCTGTTCAAATATCTTCCTCTATCAATCCGGTCACACAAATATCGAGGCAACATATTATTAAAAATTTTATATAGAAACACCATTGTCAAAAAATATACTCTTTGCTTCACAGAAAGCCATCGCAATGCGTCCAGCATAAAACTCGAGGAAGTGTATCTATTACATTTTAATATTAATCGCATAATTCTATTTTGTAAACGTTGCAATCTCAATATTTGCGTATTGTTTGCCAGGAATAAAATGGATGAGCAGAAATCTATATGTGGTGAAATGATTGACTTGTACAATTGAATTTTACTACTAACAGTCAATTCATTCTTTAACCGGCACAAGACACCGTATTTTCTGGCCATTTTTTTGATGACATTATCAATGTGAGACTTAAAAGTTAATCTGTCATCAATAATTACTCCAAGATACTTTATTTCATTTACGCGATCAATCGTCTTACCATCAATTTCAATATTTACGTCTAGTCTGGAGTTGGCTGAAGAAATTATCAAGTACTTTGTCTTACTAATGTTTAACTTTAGTTGCTTGAATTTCAACCAATTCGCTAGATAATGTAAATCTTGGTTTAGAAGTGCTACAACATCAAGCGGATGCTTCGCTGCAATGAACAGAACAGTGTCATCAGCGAATAAATTAATATCACAGAACCGTAAAACTCGCTTCATGTCATTAATGTAAATAATAAATAAAATGGGCCCTAGAACACTTCCTTGCGGTACACCAAGTGTATTAGCAATGGAATCCGAATCAAAATCGTTAAAACGAGTCTTCTGAGTTCTAGCACACAAATAGCTTTCAAACCATTTGTATGCTGTCCCTACGATACCAAAGCGCTCCAATGTTTGTAACAATAAGGGCCTAGAAATTGTTTCAAAAGCGCGTTTTAGATCCAAAAACACCGCAAAAATAGTTTCTTTAGCCTCGATTTTTTCTTTCCATTTTGGTAACCCCAGATTCAAAGCAGATTCACAAGAGTGACCCTCTCGATAACCTGATTGCTCTGGGATAAGCAAGTTATTACTATTTAAATAATTCATCAGCTGGCCTTTTACAATAATATATCTAATATTTTCTCTAATGTGTGCAACATGTTAATGGGATGGAACTCTTCGGCTTCATCCGTCCCAGTAATCTTAGGGATAGGAACCACAAGCGATTCCTTCCAAACTTCAGGCACGTGCCCCGTTTGTAATGATTCATTAACAAGGTCCAGCAGGTCGTGTCCAATGACATGAAAGCAATCTTGTATTACCTTTGCCTTGACATTGTCGATACCAGCCGATCTTTCCAAAGAAAAACAAATATCTTTCAACTCTGCAAAAGTAATAGGATGAAAACCATCAAAGCTACAGTTATTACTGATTGGCTGTATTATTTCGTCCGGTCATTGACCGAATCAATGCTTTGATTGATCGATTGAACACTGTCAACGAAATAATTGTTGAATTTCTCTGCTATTACCCGCGCCGATTGATTGTGATGGTGCGTTCGAGAAGGCGCGTGTAAGCCCCATCCAACGAGCAGACACCCGAAATGTATACACGAAGTCAAAAACACTCGCCCTGGTGGTTGCCGAAGTTGTCGTTTTTGATTTGTGTTGACACTGAATTGTAATCAAAATAGGATCGGTGGAATAGTTTGGAACACACATGTAGCGTTATGTACTGTATTTCGACATGCTTGACCAGAACTAGTGGCACTAGCCGAAGACCGAAACTTTGTGGATAGTAATAATCTCGCGATAAGTTTAAGTTTAAATACGAAAAACTGCATGCACCCTAGCGTCGCATAGCGGAGTAATTCAGTATTTAATTGTCTACCATGTAGAAGTATTCCCTCTTGAACAAATTTGCTGAACACCGCAACTTTCTAGCAGGTCGGAATCGTGAGACTAGTTAAGTTCAAGATACGACACACTGTATGCCGACTAGCGCCACATAGCGATGAAATTTCACACTGAATTGGCTACCATACAGTAGCCTCTGACCTTCTGAACAAGTTTGCTGAAAACCGCAACTTTCTAGGTTGTCGAATACACGAGATATCCGCCTATTGATGCTAAGCTTTTCGGGAGGTGTGGCAATATTCAAACTGGGTGTTGCAATACTCAGTAAAGCGATTCCAAACTTATGACGGGTAGTGTATGTGGTCAATATCTTCGTATTTTCCACATTCGCACAGAATACTATCGACTAAGTTAATTCGATAGAGGTGTGCGTTTGCAAAGGCGCGAAATAACCCGAATGAAATCCCGAGTTAAATCTAACCCTTCGAACCAAGCTTTTGTGGACACTTTGGGTGAGATCGAGTGCATCCATCGCCCAAGGTCGTCTTTATCCCACCCTTCCTGCCAGTTTGTCAATGCCAATTGTCGAGGCAGGTGAAAATACAACAGAATTACTTGGCATAGCCCCTATTCAAATAACTCTAATAAAACAAAACTCACAAGGCGGAAATATTCAGAGAACTGGAGTTCCCTCTTGTTAATTACTTGATTCATTTTGATCACACTGCGGGTAATAATCCAAAAATGTTCGAAAAAGCACATGCTATCTTTAATGTGCGGGTAAAGTGGGTGTTGTTTAGAAAATTTGACGGAGGTGAAAAAACATATCACTCAATGCTGTATTTGCCAGCGATAGGGCCATGGGTCGAAATTCTGTAATAGGGACCAAAAATGCCTAATTTGTGGAAACTCTTCTCACAAAAAGGACACATGGCCCATGTGAAAGAAATTTTCGCTGTGCCAATTGTAACGACAACCATATGTCAAATTTTTACCAATGCCCAGGCTTTTTAACTATTGTTAAGGCAAGGAAAGGTAAATAAAGTTCAATCACCAAATCAAAACAAAGTTCAAAATGTATTGGTAATTCTCCAATTGTACCACCAATTTTTGTACTTCTGTACAAAATCGACTTTTACATGCAAAGGTTGCAGTTAGTTTGAGCTAAACGCCGCCATGTCCTGGTAATTCTAAAATAACCGTTAATGTGGGTAATCAAAACCAGTGGAGAACAGAAATACATTGATTAACTCAGGTAGCATTTCTACCGAGAGTATATTTTCTAATATCAACTGCCTGAGACTTATCACGACAGGCATACTTTTTTTTCTGTAACAGGCAATGTTCGATCTTATGAACGACGTGTTGCAGGTAAATTTCATGTTTGAAGCAATTTAAATTGGAACAATTTTTACCCTTTATCCTCTCTCTACCATGGTTACTCTAGAACTCCACATGTTTGAATGCAAAGAGCCTTTCGAAATAGTTATTATTATTATTATTATTATTATTTATTATTTGCATTCATCTGACATCAGGGTCTACATGAATATAATTTAAACTAAACAAACACATTTGTGCGCAATAATCGTTGTCTAAAACTATTTGTAACCAGAGAAAAGTCAATCAATCCTTCTCAAAATCCATAAATATACGAATGTGTTAGGGAGCTCACTTTAAATCCTTCAAAGGGGTGATAGAAGACCCTACTTGATGAAAAAAGTCCTTCTACGCATATGACCAAAATTCAACTATTACAGAGTTATTTACCTTTGCAGTTTTCGGTTATTTTTTTCTTTAACAAGGTCTAGCACAAGAAGTGTGCTAGCTATCCCAATTCTGTTGGTTTCGTTGGAAAGCTGAGAAAATATCGCAATCAATAGTGTCTTAATACGTCGAACTAGAGAGAATAGGAAGCACTTAGAAAGAAACAAAACTTAAAACAAATGTTTTTTTTTTTGGAATATGTTTCTCTTCATAGCTGGATTTCACATTTTAAACATTAGGGACCATCCATTAATGATGTCACGCAAAATTTGGAAAAATTAACTCCCCCCTCCCCCTTGTCACAAACTGTCACAACTTCTTCAGCCCCATCCCTCATTTAATTAAGTCACGTTTTTATACCTCTCTCCCCCTTCTTTGGTTATACTTACTTTACTTTTATGGCGACAGATCATTAAGATCCTATGCCGAATCCAGAATACGTCTCCACAAAACTCGGTCTTGGGCTGCTACTCTCCAGTCTCCCCTTACACCCGCTGCTCTGGCATCCTCGTCGACAGTACACATCCAGCGCGTGCGCGGTCTGCCTCGAAGTCGTTGGCCTCTATCCGGTTCTCTACTAAATATTATCTTTGCCGGTCGCTTATCCGCCATCCGTGCTACATGGCCAGCCCACTGTAACCTGCCGTGTTTCATCAGCTTGACAATATCAGCGTGTTTGTATACTTCGTACAGCTCGTGATTCATGCGCCTGCGCCACACCCCGTTCTCTAGTTTGCCTCCGAGTATTGATCGCAGGATTCTACGCTCGAAGACCCCAAGCGCTCGTTGATCGGTCCACGATTCATGTCCGTAGAGCGCCACCGGGTGGATCAGAGTCCTATAGAGCGCAAATTTCGTACGGATCTGTAGGCTACGGGACCTAAGCTGGCTACGCAATCCGTAATAAGCCCTATACGCCGCCGCAATCCGCCCTTCACCTCGCGGCTCACCTCGTTGTCACATGTCACGAGAGTACCAAGATAAATAAATTCGTCGACCACTTCGAAAGTATCTCCATCCATCTCCACCGCAGCACCAACACCCGTAGAACTACCACGCTCTCTGCCAGCCACCATGTACTTCGTTTTGGCAGTGTTCATGGTGAGTCCAATTCTCGCTGCTTCCCTTTTGAGAGCTGTAAAGGCCTCCTCAACTGCTCTACGGTATTTCACACTGATTATTCCAATTATATCAATGTCGTCCGTAAAGCTCAGAAGCATGTGAGACTTAGTGATGATGGTGCCGCTCCTCTGCACACCTGCCGTCCGTATCGCACCTTCCAAAGCTATGTTGAACAGTTCGAGAGCCCGTCACCTTGCTTCAGACTATCTAACGTCACAAACGCGTCCGAAAATTCGCCCGCTGTCCTGACGCATGATGTGAAACCGTCGAGCGTCGCATGTATCAGTTTAATCAGTTTAGTTGGGAAACCATGTTCTAGCATTATTTGCCACAGCTCGTTGCGTTTCACTGTATCGTACGCCGCTCGAAAGTCTATAAACAGATGATGTGTCTGCAGGTTGTGTTCTCGAAACTTGTCGAGGATCTGTCTCAAGGTGAGCATCTGGTCCGTTGTAGATCGCCCCACTCGAAAACCGCATTGGTATTCTCCAGCAAAGGCTTCCTGCAACGGCCTCAGTCGCTGGAACAGGATACGAGAGAGAATTTTGTAAGCGGTATTGAGGAGGGTTATGCCTCGATAATTACTACACTCGAGTCTATGTCCCTTCTTGTAGATAGGATAATCTGGTGAATTGCACTACACAGCCGCTCGCTCCCAATTTTGAAAAGTTCGGCCGGTAAGCCGTGCTTCCCAGCGGCTTTGTTGTTTTTTAGCTCTTTGCAAGCGTTCTTCACCTCGTCCAATGTTGGTGGGTCCACAGCTTGTCCGTCCTCCCCAATTTCTATCCTGTTCCCCTCGACGACTCTCCTCCCTTCCTCGCCGTTCAACACCACTTCGAAATGTTGCTTCCAACGCCTGGCCACCTGCGATTTATCGGTAATCAGATTCCCCTCCCTGTCATTGCACATGGCAGGTACTGGCACGGTCCGGTTCCTGATTCCGTTGATCGTTCTATAGAAGCTCCTCGTGTCGTGCCTGGTGAAGCAATTCTCCGCCTCCGCTAGGACGCGATCGTAGTGCTCACGTTTCTTACGGCGATGAAGCCTCTTTTCGGCAGCTCTTGCCTCCCGGTATTTCTCCCGCATCTGACGCGTTACACGATTAGCTGCTACTAACGTGTTGGCGTAGGCTCGATTCTTCTCCTCCGTCACCTCTAGGCACTCAGCATCGAACCACCCACTACGCGTGGTTCCCGTTGTCATGCCTATCACCTCTCGCGCTGTTTCGCTGACCGCATCATGGATGTGCTTCCACTGCTCGTTCAGGTCCACTCCAGCTGGTCCACCGATCCGTCTATCAACTTTCCGAGTATACTCTGCAGCAACTCCTTCCGCTGATAACCTCTGGATGTCCAGATGTATCTTCCTCGCCGATCTCGATTTAAATATATTGGACAACCGGGCGCGAATCTTGCCTACCACGAGATAGTGATCCGAGTCGATGTTTGGCCCTCGAAAGGACCGCACATCTATGACGTCTGAGAAGTGCCGGCCGTCGATCAGCATGTGGTCGATCTGGGAGCATGCCTCTCCGTTGGGGTGTCTCCAAGTGTGCTTCCAAATATTCAGACGTGCAAAATGGGTGCTACAGATGGCCATTCCCCTGGCCGCGGCGAAGTTCACTAGCCTCAAGCCGTTGTCGTTGGTGGTAGAGTGAAGGCTTTCCCTACCAATAACGGGATGAAAGAACTCCTCTCGTCCGACTTGTGCGTTCGTATCTCCGATGACGATCTTTATATCGTGTTGTGGGCACTCTCCATACGTTTTCTCGAGGACCTCATAGAACTCCTCCTTTACGTCATCGGTTTTATCGTTTCTTTGGTTATAATTGATTTAAAATTGAGAAATTTGTAAAAAATGTATTTTTTTTGAATTAGAACGATTTTGCTGGAAGAAAAACTGAAACTAGAATGAAAAGAAGACTATAAAAGATCACTAGAGAAGGCGTTTATTTCTGTCCAAGGATGCTGTTGATGGAGTCGCAAATCGACGAGATAGAAAGACGAGGCAGTAACTGCAGCTTCATTGCTGATTTCTGGAAGACCATCGATATTCAGCTCCTCTTTCTTAATCAATTCGCAACCTAAATCTTCTGCACATGTTTGTAGGATTGAAAGAGAATCAATGAAATTGCGCTGTCATTCATAAACAAACATGCACGTTAAAACAGAACTAACGAACATTATGCTTTCTAAATGAAAAAAAATGTCATTTATTTTATATCTTAAATCTTAAACAAAAACCTAAATTAATCCACCTAGCGGTCAGACTCAGCCTTTCTCATTCAAACTTATTATTTGTAAAAATAGATTAACATGAATGCTTAAATCCAATAAAGGTATATTCACTCTTTAAGTTCTGAAATATTGATGTTGTAAATATGTTAGTACTTGTAATGTAATGTAATGACGTAATGTTAGTACTTAAGAAATAGCGAAGTAAAAATAATGACTCTTAATTACGAACGATTTAATCACGAGCGATACCGAAAACGTTCAAATAGTACGATACCACATTTAAATCATGTTGAGGCCATATATATTGATCAAAGCAGGTATAGTGTTGAATAGTCTTTGAGTTTCTTTTCTTTCCAAAACTTTTGAACAGCATATCAAATTGTTATGAAGTTTGTTTTTTGTAAGTTTGAGAGATGACTCGTTTGTGTGATACTAGTTATGTTCAAATAAGCCGTGTAATACTTGAGATTATAGACTTTCGTTGTTTTAACAATTTAATACATAACGGTTGCTTAAGTTTGATTACAATCAAATGAAAAGGGAACGTATAGGGCAGCCAAACTTTGAAAACCACGTGTTCAATCATAATTCATCATTTAACCCTTAACTAGCCCGTTGATCTGATATCAATATTGTTCAAATCGGTTGTGTAGTTTCTAAGATAATGAAGTTTCGTGATTTTCACATTTCGATACATTATAGACGAAATTACAGTCCGATTACAGTAAAATTCAATAGGGTGTTATGAGGCAGCTAGACCTTTCATTTGACACTAATTTCGTGGAAATCGGTTCAATCATCTCTGAGAAAAGTGAGTGAGTCCAAGTAGTCTTCGGAATATGTTTCTTTTCATAGCTGGATTTTACATTTTTAAACATAACAGGCAAAGTAATAATCCGTTTGCGAAAAAAATCAATAGGGTCTTATGGGGTAACAAGACCTTCCATATGACACTGATTTTATGAAAATCGGTCCAGCCATCTCTGAGAAACATGAGTGAGATTAAATAGTCTCCAGAACACGTTTCTTTCCATAACTTCTGAACCACATGTTCAATCTTCATAAAATTCAAAAGTTAAGGGTTTTTAGGTAGTCCGTTCATTTGAAACCAATTTTGTTCAAATCGGTTGTGTAGTTTCTGAGATATTGATGTTTCGTGATTTTTACATTTCGATGCATAACATCTAAACCAGAAATCAGATTGCAAAAAAATTTAATAGGGTCTTATAGGGCAACTAGACCTTTCATTTGCAATTAATTTCATTGAAATCGGTTCAACCATCTCTGAGAAAATCGAGTGAGATTGGAGAGCGTTACACACACACACATATACATATACACACAATTTAAATGGTGTTGAAGCCACATATTTTGATCGTAGCTATAGTTTTAAACAGTCTGCGGGTTACGTTTCTTTCTATAACTTTCAAACCACATGTTCAAACATTATGAAATTCATTGTTTAAGGGTTTAAAAGCCCATTAATTTAAACTCAACTATGTTCATAGCTTCTGAGATATAAGAGCGATTTTCACATTCTGACGCAGCGGCAAAAATAAAAGTTTAATAACAATGAAATTCAATAGCAACCTAAGCGGCAAATAGACCCTTCATTTGACACTAAGATAGAAAGAATCGGTCAGTCCATCTCATATAATAGTGAGTGCGAAAAAAAGATGCACATACACACGTACACACTCACACACAAACATATACACCTATACATGCATACATGCATACATGCAGAAAATGCTCGATTCGTCGAGCTAAGTCGAGTAGTATATGACATTCGGCCATTTGGATAACTTTTCTACCTTTTAATTAGCCAGTGATCGTTAGGAGAAAGTCAACATGTTTACTTTCATTATGAGAATTCACATTTTTATGAACACGGACCAAGTTACAATCCGATTACAATGAAATTCAATAGCAACTTATGGGGCAACTAGACCTTTCGTTTGACACTAATCTTGTGAAAATCGGTTCAGCCATCTCTGAGAAAAATGAGTGATTTAAACAACCTCAGGATAACTTTTCTTTACATAACTTTTGAACCATATGTTCAATCATAACGAAATTTAATAGTTAAGGGTTTTGGAGACAGCCCGATCATTTGAAACCAGTTTAATTGAAATCGGGTGTGTGATTTCATAGATATTGATGTTTCGTGATTTTAACATTTTGATACATAACCTCTAAACTAAAAATCCGATTACAATGAAATTCAATAGCAACCTATGACGCAACTAGACCTTTCATTTGCAATTAATTTTATGAATATCGGTCCAGCCATCTCTAAGTAAAGTGAGTGAGAAAAAAAAGTTACACCTACACACACACATACACACATACATACATACATACAGAAAATGCTCAGTTCGTCGAAAGGGGTCGAGTGGTATATGACATTCGGCCATTGGGATCATTTTTACGCCTTTGGTTTTCCCAGTGATTGCTATACCTTTCTAGGAGAAAGGTAAAACCTAAATTAATCCACCTAGCGGTAAGACCCAGCCTTTCTCATTCGAACTTTATATTTGTTAATATAGATTTACACCAACACTTAAAAAATACACCTTGATAATTTCTGCTGGATTTGTTATTCATTCTAAACAACAAATTTTTAGTAGCACAACTATTCCGAACATTTAAAATATAACATTCACACACATATAAACAAACATTAACACATATACATGCAAATAACAATAAATTCTTTCAAATAAATGATGCGATTTTGTTTTTGATTGTGGTATAATCGATTTGTACTCATTTACTGCGTATAAATATTTAGATTGTTTATGTCAACTTTAGTCAGTAGATTTCAAATAATTTACAATTAAATGTTGTTCCTTATACATTAATTTGAATGATCTTATCAGTGAAAATGAAATTCTTTTACGCAGTTTTTGATGGGCATCCAATGAATGGGCAAATACCAATCAATATGGGTTCTTGAATCCTGGATTAAATCCAATGGCTATAATCCGACCTCAAACTCCATTTTCAATCCGCACTTCTGGTTTTTCACTTCTGGTTGAATCATAGAATCATAAAATCCATCATAAAATAGCCGAACTGCCTAATCTGGGTATTTCGATGGCGAAGATGGCAACAGTTTCCGATCAACAGCCTAAAGTGACAAATATCGTCCAATACGCTTTGGGGTAGCGGTATGATACCCGGAGGCCAGAAATCATCTTCAGACGCCATTTTAAATTACTAGACAGTAGCTTCCGGTTTCTGGAAACCAGTCTAAAAGGGACAAACATAACGCAATGTGAGTTTTTCAGTACCCGGGATGATGCTCAGAGGCCAGGAATCAACTTCATACTTCATTTTGAAACCCGCGTTTGCGAAACATTCTTCAATTGCCAAATATAATCCAACAAAGGTATATCCACTCTTTGGATTTCAGAATATTGATGTTGTATTTGAAAGAATGATTGAAGCTTAGTATTTGAAACTTGACGTAATATTCGTACTAAATAAATAGTTTTTCTATCATAATGACTCCTAATTTCGGATTTTGATCAAAGCAGCTAGTTTTAAACAGTCTTTGGGTTTTGATTCTTTGTAAGTTTGTGGACCTGACCTGTTCGTTTGAACCCTGTTTTCTTTAAATAAGTCGTGTAATCTTTAAAAGAATAGACTTTTAATATTTTTATAATTTAACACATAATGATTAAAATAAAAGTCCGATTACACTGGTCAACACAAGTGTGGCCCCAAAGGTCAAGCTAAGAAAAAATGAAAAATTATAGCTTTTCCTGTGAATTTTTTTCTTTCTAGGGCAACTATTGTGAGCTTTGGAGCAGCATTTTTTTTTTATTTTGTCAACCAGTGTTAAAATCAAATGTAATGGGTATACTATTAAATAATTATTATATATAACTATTAAAGCAACTAAACCTTTAATTTAAAACTAAATTGTTGAAATCAGTCATGCCATCTTTGGCAAAACAAGTGAATTTTAAAAAGTTTTCTGAACACGTTTTTTTTTCATAACTTTCGAACTACATGTTCAATCATCAGAAAATTCGTTATTTAGGGGTTTTGAAGACAGTCCGTTCATTTGATACCTATTTTCTTTAAATCGGTTGTGTAGTTTCTGAGATAATGGAGTTTCATAACTTTTACATTTTGAAACATAAGTGATAAAGTTACAGTCCGATTATAATAAAATTCAATAGGGTCTTATCAGGCAACTAGACCTTTCTATTGCAGCTTATTTTGTGAAAATCGGTCCATCCATCTCTGAGTAAAGTGGGTGAGTTCAAGCAGTCTTAGAAACATGTTTCCTGTCATAGCCTGATTTCCCATTGTTATACATAACGGACAAAGTTAAATTCCAACAACAATAAAATTCAATAAGGTCTTATGAGGCAAGAAGACCTCCCATATGACACTGATTTTGTGAAAATCGGTCCAGCCATCTCTGAGAAAAGTGAGTGAGTTTAAACAGTCTTTGAAACACGTTTCTTTGCATAAATTTTGAACTACATGTCCAATCATTATAAAACTTTTTTACAAATGATTAAAACAAGCCCATTCTTTTGATACCAATTTTGTTCAAATCGGTTGTGTAGTTTCTAAGAAAATGAAGTTTTGTGATTTTCACATTTTGATACATAACCTCGAAACTAAAATTCCGATTACAATAAAATTAAATAGGGTCTCATGGGGTAGCTGGACCTTTCATTTGCAATAAATTCCATGGAAACCGGTCCAGCCATCTCTGAGAAAATCGAGTGAGATTGGGAGAGCGTTACATACATACACATGCACATACACATACACATCACACACATACAGAAAATGCTCAGCTCGTCGAACTAAGTCGATTGATATACGAGATTCGACCCTTTGGAGCACTTTTATACCTCTGGTTTTTTCAATGATTGCTATACCTTTCTAGGAGAAAGGCAAAAATATAACTTTTTACTCATTCCTGTGATTTTTTTCTTTCTAGGGCAACTATTGTGAGCTTTAGAGCAGCATTTTTTTTCAATTTTGACAACCAGTGTTGTGATCAAAGGAAATGGGTACCAATAAAACAACTAAGGGCATCCTTAACAGTGCGCTTCTATACCCCGTTTGGCAGCGCTCTATCATTACTTCATACCGCACCGGACGCTGCTAAACGCGCTAGAGAAATAGTAGCCGGGCCTCCGGGAAGCATCGCGCTCTCAGATTTGGTAGCCCGGTAACAGCGCTGCTAAAGGTTTATGCTGGATGAAACGTCAAACAGAGACGATAGCAACGACCGGTGTGAAAACGGGTGAGTGCGTAAAATAGCCGCGCTGTACAAAGTCGTCATAACAACTTAAATAGTAGCACACTGTTAAGGATGCCCTAAACCTTTAATTTGAAACTAAGATTGTTGAAATCAGTCCAGCCAACTTTGGCAAAACAAGTGAATTTAAAAAGTTTGTTGAACACATTTCTTTTTATAACCTTAGAATTTCATGTTCAATCATCATAAAATTCCTTAGTTAGGGGTTTTGAAGACAGTCCGTTCATTTGATACCTATTTTGTTCAAATCGGTTGTGTAGTTTCTGAGATAAGGGAGTTTCATAACTTTTACATTTTCATACAAAACAGACAAGCTTACAGTCCGGTTATAATAAAATTTAGTAGGGTCTCTTCAGGCAACTAGACCTTTCTATTGCAACTTATTTCGTGAAAATCGGTTCTTCCATCTCTAAGAAAAGTGGGTGAGTTCAAGTAGCCTTAGAAACTTGTTGCTTTTTATGGCCTGATTTATCATTATTAAACAACGGACAAAGCTAAAGTCCAATAACAATAAAATTCAATAGGGTCTTATGGGACAACAAGACCTTCCATATGACACTAATTTTGTGAAAATTGGTCCAGCCATCTCTGAGAAAAGTGAGTGAGTTTAAACAGTCTCTGAAACACGTTTCTTTTCATCACTTTTGAACTACATGTCCAATCATTATAAAACTATTTTACAAATGGTTCAAATAACAAGCCCGTTCTTTTGATATCAATTTTGTTCAAATCGGTTGTGCAGTTTCTGAGATAATGAAGTTTTGTGATTTTCACATTTTATTACATAACCTCGAAACTAAAAATCCGATTACAATAAAATTCAACAGGGTCTTATGGGGCAACTAGACCTTTCATTTGCAATTAGTTTAATGAAAATCGGTCGAGCCATCTCTGAAAAAATCGAGTAAGATTGGGAGACCGTTACATACATACACACACACATACACACACACATACACACACACATACACACACACTCAGCTCGTTGAACTAAGTCGATTGATATACGAGATTCGACCCTTTGGAACACTTTTATACCTTTGGTTTTTTCAGTGATTGCTATACCTTTCTAGGAGAAAGGCAATAGGAGAAAGGCAAAAATGGGTCGTAGGACACATGCAGACACACACATACACAGACACACACACACGCACACACACACGCACACACACACACA
This sequence comes from Wyeomyia smithii, assembly GCF_029784165.1. Lineage (NCBI taxonomy): Eukaryota > Metazoa > Arthropoda > Insecta > Diptera > Culicidae > Wyeomyia > Wyeomyia smithii. The sequence goes on from NC_073694.1 coordinate 108,813,174, forward strand.
CTCACGAACACACATTCATGCAGAAAATGCTCTGCTCGTCAAACTGAGTCGAGTGATATACGACATGCGATCATTTGAAGCACTTTTATTTTATACCTTTGGTTTTTGCAGTAATTACTATACCTTTTTAGGCGTCGTACACAAACTACGTAACGCTTAAAATCTTCCTTTCAGGCCCCCTTCCCCCCTATGTAACTTCAAATAACGTTCGATATCATTCCCCCTCCCCTGAAATTACGTAACGCTGAACAATCTGACCCCCCCCCTGTATTGTGCCGTGTCAAATGATGTTGTGAAAAAAAACCTGACCCTCCTTCAAATTTTCTATTTTGAGCAAACATTTCAGTTACGTAACTGTCTCAACTACCCCCCCCCCTTCTCTCTATGTAACAATAGTTAACGCTGACTCAACCCCCCTCCCCCCCTTTCATGCGTTACGTAATTTGTGAACGACGCCTTAGGGGAAAGGCAAAAACGATTTATTTCGCGAGCGTATACCTATATACCACTATTTGTATCAATCTAAAATACGAAATTCATTTATTATTCAATTCTCAATAATATATTTATTAAAAGATATATATACAAAATTTCACAAGGGGTCATCCACATACCACGTGGACAGTTTTTCAACGATTTTGACCCCCCTCCCTCCCCCTCCGTGGACAACTGCCCATATAAATTCTAAAAAAGTTGTATGGACCGTGGACATTAGCCAACCCACCCCCCTCCCCGAAGATGTCCACGTGGTATGTGGATGGCCCCCAAGTTGTAGTAAATGCAGTAGCAAACAGTATAACGTATATGATTCTTTTCTTTTTCATCCTCCAGCCGAAATACTTCCAATTATTCAAAGCCAGTCGCAATGGTATAGAGCGCCTAGAAATAAGCGACAGTGAAAACGACAAGAATACAAGAATTGTAACGCTAGAAAACTGTGTCAAAATCATAGTCGAGCAGTCCCCTGTTAACATTATAAATGTTGTTACAAAAACAGGACAAATTCAACTGCATTCCAGTAATGATCTACTTGTGAAACAATGGAAAGTAGCGTTACAGTCAGTAGCGTTCAAAGAAAAACCATCACAAAGCGGTATTGTGTACCATAGTACCATCATTGAAGAGGACAATGATTTATATTGTTCATCCTATAGTGAAGGTATATTCACGGTGACGTTGATACCAACAAATGCTTCCATTAAGTGTGGACTAGAACCTAAATTGTACACTCTCATGTTATCAAGTTCAGACATTTTGTTAAAATGTTACGACGATGAGTCATTCATAGTAGCGCGTTGGCCTTACCGTTTCATTCGTAAATATGGTTATCGTGACGGGAAATTCACGTTCGAGGCCGGCCGGATGTGTGATACCGGTGAAGGTACTTTTAAACTGGACAATGTTAATCCACAAGAAATTTTCCGAAGTATGGCAACCATTATGAAATCTATGAAAAATAAAGTCACCAATGATACACCCAGTCAATCAAATCAGCTGAATTTTGCATTACGTATGGAAGCCGGCTCAAGAAGTCCACTACCACCAACAATTCCAGATGCTTGTATCGATATGGAATGTCAAAATTCTCTTCAGAGCGTTATTTTAACATCGGATATAACAACCGCATCCAATTCAAGTACAAATGCAAACTGCATCATCCCATGCAAACCACCACGAAAAACTTTCAAACCGAGTTTGAATAGAACAAACTGTTCAAAAATATTACCTGAAGAACGCCATCGCCATAGTTCCAATATAACATCTGTTTTCATACAAAATTTTAATAGTCTTGAAAATTCAAAAGAGTTGGCAGGGCAATCCTCCAATTCTGCATCATTAACACATAAAAGCGATCGGGAGTATGAATGTGTTAAAGACATTACTGAAGCTTGGAAAAAACTTGGAATAGACGATATAAACCACACGGAAAAAGTACTGAATGATGAACTGTGCTCATCGCGAGAACACCATGGCAATGATTTGTCTGATAAATCTACAACTACGTTTAGTTATACGAAGTATAGCATTTTTGATGAAACATACGATAGGCTGAACTTTTTTCGTACAACTTATAAATCCAGTGGATATAAAACAATTGTTCCAATTAATACACAATTTACTACACAGCGGTTTAACGTAAATGTATCAGATGATTATGAAATAGTTGGGGACCCAACCATATCATCGAACAATCATAGTTTCAACAGTAGTGAGTTAGATAGTTTTGATGACAACGCCAACCATGTATCAACTGGACCAGACTTTTTGCCTTGCAGGAAAGCAGATGATAGTTATTTAGGATACGGTACGATACGTAGACATAACGAAATAGAACAAATTAACAATGACATTGCATCTACAATGCCCAGCAGTCCAACAAACAATGAAGTTATGGAGAATAATTCTACACAGTTGACCTATTCAACGGCGTACAAACCTAAACTAGTTTGAACGATAACCTTTTATGTGAAATAAATTACTCATGTTATAATTTTGTCGTTGATTTGTGTGCGCAATGCACACTGGTGGCGGTTTACAGCGAAGGCAAAGCAGGCGGTGTTCGCTTTCTAATTTTCGAAGGGCGCCAAATAAGTGGGCTAAAACAGTTGAAAAAGTTGTAAGAGGAATACTAGGCACATTTAGTTGGCTTTTTAGAGTGTTATCTTACAATAATGAATAAGTGGGAGAAAATGGATATCTTCGGGTTTTACGAGTTGAAGAAATACCGAACTAGTTACGTTGATAGACAACAAAAATCTGTCAAGCTTTAATCCTCCTATTCGCTACACGCCGGAAGCTTTCTTATGCTCCCTTCTTTGCTTTCACCCATTCTACTTTTTAGCCTGTATTACACTCTGACTGACCAATAGGGTTGGACAAAAAATAAATATTAGCTCCCATGCACTTTTCGTGTTCCTTATGGGTCCCATAACAACCGTGTAACTTTTTAGATCGATCGGTGAAACGCCCGATTTGCGCCCGATTTTTAAAGTTTCCATACGATTTTTATGAGAAAATCCACTTTTTCTCTAGAGATGTCCAGTTGGCTGTTAAAAATATATCAATACATAATATTTGAAGGAAATTTTCCTGGGAAACAAAACACAAGAAGGTTGTATGCAAAGCCACGACCGCAAGGTTGAAGTAGAATACTTCTACAAGAAAGATAACCCGGCTGCTTGCGTGTCAGTCATTTTTTCTAGTAAATAAACGTTGACCGTTCATTGGCAGTATTGTAATTTCTTTTTGTCTGATATCTTGAATGAAGTTCATTGAAAATTTTTAAATTTCATTTCATTAAATAATTAAACGGGAACGGAACAAAGGCTACGGTTATGCAGAACGCGAATGCCGGCGCGATGCGATTCGCCTTACCGTGGTGAAATGTACAGCTCTTTTTAAGGCGAAGTAGAGCTATACATTTCAACAGATTTCGTCTTGCCGAATCGCATCGCGTCGTTTTTTGCGTTCTGCATGACCGTAGCCAAACACTAAGTGACGCAAACACGTAATAATAGTCAGAGTATGCATGTAGATGAAGATAATTAACTTTGGATTATAGCGCAAAACGAGAAAATATTATCTCTTCAAATAATCATTTGTGTTCTTCAAATTTCAGTTGTTCAATTTAATATCTGATGAAATGTTTGTTTATTATCTGATGAAGCTCTTATATACGCCAAATAATGCATTTCCAATTTACTAGGTCCATAACTCTGCCGACCGTGCTTGGGAAAGTGCGGTATAACGACCAATCAGAGGTCGAATTTTGTGTTTTGACAAGGCTTAAGAGTTTTCAATAGTACAATAGTTCGAATGATAAAATTGCAATTTCATGCATTTGGTAGGAATCTTAGAAGATTTTCTAATCGATTGCTGCAAAAACGAAGGAAATCCATCGAAAACTAACCGATTTATTAGCATTTGAAATTGTTCGGTCTGGGGAGAACTCTTGCTACAGCAAAGTGGACTGTATTCAGTGGAACGAGCAAAGGGAGCAAGTGTCAATCAATCAACTCTTGGAACCTCTGAAAAAACTGGGGTTTGACTTTGCTCCTTGCCGAGGACGAAAAACTATAGTAGAGTTGAACACAGTGGGTATTTCTTAACTACTTTTATTTTCTTCTTCTTCCTACTGCTGATGTTTACAGAACGATGGTTAAAACAAAACTGAAAAACGATGCGACCGCTGCTTTTATAGCGTCGCGCTGGAGGTGGGGTTTGGTGGTCTTCGCTGATTGGTTGTTCGGTTTCTGTTGGAATGAATACCGATGCCGCGTATGTTGTCGACAGTAACAACATAGCAGTGAATGATCTGCTTTCGGCGGAGACGGAACATTCTCCCTCCGGTTGAGGTTACTCAACTTTATCAATACCTGGAGCATTGTCTTCTATAGGCAGGACCGAAATCTTGTTGATGGAGCGTCGGAAGACGGAACCTCCAACCATGACGTCAACGGTACGAACTAAACCGTCACCAGGATAAACGGTTGTTATTCGACCCAACTTCCAGTTGAGTGGGGGCTGGTTCCGATCATGAAGCAACACAATCATATTGTTACGGATGTTTGGTGTGGCACGTAGATTCTTCTTTCGGGGTTGGAGCGTATTCAGGTAGTCACGACTCCACGCTCGCCAAAAATGCTCCCGCAACAGTTGTAGGTGCTGCCATCGCGTAAGGCGGGTTGCCTTGATGTCCTCCAGAGACGGTTCTAGGATGGCAGTAAGAGGGCGTCCAATTGAATAGTGGGCAGGTGTGATAACCGTTGGATCTGCTGGATCGTTGGAGATGGAGAAAATTGGTCGAGAGTTCATCACAGCCTCGATCTCAACCATAACAGTAGTTAGTTCTTCGAACGTCAGCCTTACGTTCCCGATGATGCGCTTCAGGTGTGTCTTTGCGGATTTTAACTGCAGCTTGCCAAAGCCCGCCGAATTCTGGTGCGTCCGGCGGGATGAAATGCCACTCAATTTCACGCGACGAACAAAAATCTCTAATGGTATCCACAGACTGCTGACTTCGAAATTGTTGAAACAACTCATTTAGTTCGTGATGAGCACCTCGGAAATTAGTGGCGTTATCCGAGTGCAGCTGCTGGACTATTCCTCTCCGGCGTATGAAACGCTTCAACGACGCCAAGAAAGCTTCCGTGCTTAAGTCGGAAACCACCTCTAAATGCACGGCCTTGGTTGTCATGCACACGAAGACAGCCACGTAAGCTTTGACCAGGGTCAGACGGCGTCCACCTTGTTTTATTAAAAACGGGCCAGCATAGTCCACACCGGTGATTGCGAATGGTGGCGACGGTACCACTCTTGATACCGGTTCCCCATCAGTTGAGTTGTGTTGGTTGGGTTAATCCGGAAGCATCCGATACACTTGCGTGTAATCTGCCGAATTGTTGATCGAGCGTTCAAAAGCCAGTAGCGTTGTCTCATGGCGTTCATCAATCCTGACTGCCCGACGTGAAGCTGTTCGATGTGCATTTGCCAGATTAGAAGGCGTACTACCGGGTCCTTGTCCGGTAAGATGATGGGATGGCGGCTTTCAAACGGTAGATGGGAGCGGTCCAATCGACCACCCACACGAAGTAAGCCGTTGGTGAAAACAGGACGCAAATTTGCCAACTTCTTGCAGGGTTCATTGTTGATGACTCGATGAATTTCGTCAGCCAGGTGAACTTGTTGAACCACGCGTATGATAGCTTCGGTAGCCGAGCGCAGTTCAGAGATGGTTTGATGAAGATTTTTCTCTCGTGAGGTCGGGACCTTGATTCGACAGTTGGCAATGAATCGCAGGACGTAGCTCATAACACGTTGGATCTTACGGAAGCTACTGTATCTGGAGAAAAAGGGAAATGGTACAACATTCACAGCTGCAATGACGACTGGTTCTTTCAATTCGGGAAGTTCGGGAATTTCTTCGGGTATATCGGTATCGTATTCCACTCGCTGGAGAAACTCGGGGCCGTTCCACCAAAGGTTGTTGTCTTTTAAACCCTCTGGTAGTTGACCACGAGAAACGGTGTCGGCTGGGTTCTGCTGCGTTCGAACGTACTCCCAGCGGTATCCACTAGTGTGTTGTTGGATTATGGCGATTCGATTCCGGACATACAACTGGAGTTGGTTGAGCGGCTTCTTGATTCAAGCCAGGACAATTGTGCTGTCACACCAAAGCACAACCTCTCGGAGTTCCATATCCAAGGCAGGTATTACTTTTACTAACAACCGCGTCAATAGCTGCGCGGCGCATAACTCTTTGCGAGGGATTGAAAGTTCCTCCAAAGGAGCTACCTTTGACTTACTGGTAAGTAAACGCAGCTTGGCTGAACCGTCGGCAAATAGGCTACGCAGGTAGATACAAGCCCCATATGCCACGGTGGAGGCGTAGGAAAAATCATGCAGCTCGTGAGCAATGGCTCCTTCAAAGGTGACGCATCTTGGAATGGCGATGTGTGCTTGCAAAGACATCGAGACTTGCAGTTCATTCCACTGTCGCGCTGTGTCTTCATCGACCGGATCGTCCCATCCGATCTTAAGTTGCCACAGTCGTTGAACCAGGAGTTTTGCCAAAACAATTACTGGAGAGATCAATCCTAGAGGGTAAAAAAATTTTGCGATTTCTGAGTACATCACCCTCTTAGTGATACGGTGTTGAGGATGCGGCGACTGCTTCGTTTCATTTGCGATGTACAAGGTATCGGCAGATGAATCCCATAGCAGTCCGAGAACCTTGATAGCCTCGTTTACTCCACGTTCAGCCAACGACACCCTCTTTTCTTGATCTTCTATAGGAATGTGCTCGAGAAATTCAGGAGAATTCGAACACCACTTGCGTATCGGGAATCCGCCGCTTCCTAGAAGCTGTTGTAGTTGTCGTTGAGCCTCGATGGCCTCTTCTATCGAGCCTGCACCGGAAAGCACATCGTCCATATAAGTTTCTTCCTTCACGATGCGAGCGGCGATAGGTAAAGATTCGCCTTCTTCTTCGACGAGCTGTACCAAGCACCTTGTCGCGAGGTAAGGAGCGGACGCTGTTCCGTAGGTCACCGTACAAAGTTCTAGAACTCGCAGTGGTTGTGATGGATGGGCTCTCCAGAAAATACGAAGAAAACGTCGGTCTTGAGGCGCGTGAAGTACTTGCCGGTACATTTTGGCAATGTCCCCGGAAAACGCAATCTTAAATTTTCTGAAGCGAAGAATGATGAAATGCAAATCATTCTGTACTACTGGACCCACTTGAAGAACTTCGTTTAAGGACAGCTGCTCTGATGAGGATTTTGCACTTGCATTAAAAACGACCCGACACTTCGTGCTCGAGCTGGATGGACGTAATACCGCGTGATGAGGAAGATAATACTTCTGCTGGTTAGGTGGATCATTGGCCTCAAAAATCTCGACAATGGCCGAGAGCCTCGTACTCCTGAATGAACTCAACGTACTGCGCCTGTAGCTCTGGGTTATTCATCAAGCGTTTTTCTTGGATCAAGAACCTCTTCAGGGCCAGTGCACGACAGTCACCCAATTTAGAAGCGTTCTCGTTGAATGGTAACCGCACTCTAAATCTACCGCTCTCATCACGTTGGTACGTGAATAAAAAGTGCGCTTCGCAAGCCATTTCTTCGGTTGACAACTTCGGAACATCAGACACTTCCTCGATTTCCCAGAACTGCTGCATCATTCGCTCGATATCTTCAAGGGAAGTGTGGTTGGTATGCTGGACGGAAATGTTGGACATTTGTGGCTCGACGATGACACCAGATACAATCCATCCAAGATGAGTATCTCTCAGCTGTGGCAGGTTATCATCTAGGCTTAATTGGCTCGGTTTCAGGATATCGAAGAACAGCTCAGCACCAATTAGCAGGTCAACTTTTTGTGGCGTATTGAAGCCGGGATCGGCCAAAACCACTCCTTCGGGGAGATTCCAGTGTGTGGTGTTGATCTTCGACACTGGTATTGTACCAGTCACCTTCGGTGTAATCAGGCACTCGAGACTTGCTTGGAAGTTCGAAACTCGGGATTTGAACTTCAAGGTGGTTTTATCCCGAGCGTGGGATCGCAATGCGTTGATACCAACAATCGGAACATTGGCGTGTTTCTTTGGGAGACCAAGACGGTTGGCCATATCTTCAGTCACAAAGTTCACTTGGGATCCGCTATCCAATAGAACGCAGCATGGATGAGGGTGGTTCTCCTGATCAAACACATGTACCACTGCGGTAAGCAGCAGAACAGTCTTGGTCGCTTGGGCTAGGTTGGATGAACAGGTCGTAGACACAGGTGGCTCTATGATGGCAGGAATCTTCTGCTTCGATGTGGATGGTTGATTCGAAGCAGCCGGAACCGGTGGTGTGCTTGCCACTGCTTCCGCGGGAAGAGAAACGTTGGACGGTTTCTCCAAATTGGGTACTCCATCATCATGGAGCAACGTGTGGTGACGTCGTTGACACTCATGGCATTTCTTGTTAGAAGGACATTCTTTGGAACGGTGCCCTTTTCGCAGGCAGTTAAAGCAAACTCCAGCGGCCCGTATCTTTTCATTTTTCTGGGATGCCGTCAGGTAAATTAGCGCGTTGCATTGGTAGTTCCGATGATCACCACCGCAAATCTCACAAGTTTGAGGTGTACTTGCCGATACGGTGTGGCTCTTCTGTGGCAAAACTTTCGTTGGTTGCTGCTTGCTTTTGAAAATTGGAGGTGCTGTTTGGAAAGCCGCTTCACAGTTTTCTAGAATCTAACATCTGGATTTCAGGAACTCGTTGACTTGTTTGTAATTTTGCAGCTCGCCTTTCTTCTGAGTGGCTTCCCACGATTTACGAGTTGCCTTGTCCAAGGCAGAAATAAGCATATAAACAATTATATGCTCCGATACTCCAGTGATTTCTTGTTGAAGGTAGCGCAAACTTTCGACGTGTCGATTGGCTTCGGTGATGATTCCTCCCAATTCCTTGTGGGACTCCGATGTCATTTTTTTCAAATTCAGCAACCCACGAATGTGAGTTTCCACTAGTACCCGTTTGTTCTCGTACCGATCGGATAAAATTCCCCAAGATTGCTAATAGTTGCCTTCACTCAGAATCTTTGCATCTAAAATTCCAGCGGCATCTCCAGTCAACGCCTTGTCGAGATAATACAGTTTAATGGCATCTGTATCCCCCGAATTAGCCATTAAGTCTTGAAAGATAGCCTTGAATTTCGGCCAAGAATCATAGCTTCCATCAAAAGATGGAATTGGTGCTTTCAACGGTTGTTGCTGGATGATGACCTGAGGGCCTGTGGGACTTACGGAAGGAGTTTGTGTGGCAATCCGTGTTTCCGCTTCCAATAATAACTCTTCCACTGCATTGGAAACATTGTAGAACAGCTCCTCAAAGTTTGCATACTCATCATCCTGTGCATCGATCGCTTCATCGGGTACAATGGCTAATATCTTGTTATGAATTTGGCTCGGCGTAATTGACACTCAAATTTGTAGACAACACTCCAAGTTGTGCCAATCCAGGCGTTGAAGTGATTAGTGTCCGGTTGATTCGCATCAACTTCTGTTTCGCAGCAGTTCTCTGGCGCACTACCCAAGGAACAATTATTGTTGCCTAAACGTTTACTCCATCACTTTTATTAGGCTATAGTGGAACAACAACCGAAATGAAAAATAAGAAACTTCTGTTCAATGGTTGTTCAGTTAAATTTGGAGAAATTATCTGACACACAGTTGTTTAGGAACGGCGAAGAGAATTTTAAACAACAACAGCAGAATATTTTATTCAACACTTGTGAAACCAGCGTTGAACAGCTGCACCGGAAAAAGTTTATTAGGCTACTGTTCGGCATGTGTTCGACCTGTCTACCAAATTACCTAATAAACATCTGTTAAACCGTTGCTCGACTTTAGAAAGGCTTTTGTTAAACGCGTGTTTAATAATGATGTTTGCCAACGTTTGTTTCGCGCATTAGAACGTACTTACCCAGCTCATGCTGAATAATGGCGGGGAAAAAAGTTTAATCGACATTAATTCAGCTCTTTTGGCACAAACAAAATGCAAAATTAAAATTCAATTTTTTTCATTATAATTATTATTATTTGCCTCGTATTAGTTTTTTACTTGTTGAAATACCTATGGGTAAATTTTTAATTTATATTAGAAAGCAATACCACCCTATTTATAAACCATCCTTTTTGTGTTGGGTTCCTTGTGAGATTCGAACTTGCGGTCCATTGCTTGGCAGTCACCGAAGAATGCATCTGAACTAATCTGTAATATGACGTATGCTGTGTTTCAAGTGAATATGCTTCTTAACGTTCTGGTCTAACAAACGTTGAACAGGCATTACATAACTGCGGTAATATAAACTTATTGCACGCAGCTTTAATGTCGAATCCGTTTTCGCGGTGTAGCTACACGAGGACTACACTTGTGCCCTGTGAGTATTTTTTTTTTTTTCATTTTCCCGTACTACACCCGAAAGCGACAGGGTGTAGTTTAAAACACCAACAACAAAAATAAATGCTATCAAATGCCGTACGAAAAAAATTAACAGCTGGGTGTAGTTTCGTTTGAGTGTTCGTTTCAAGTTAAGGTTAAAAAGTGTAGTCCGGGACGGTGTAGGGTGTAGTACCGTCGCGAAAACGAACTAGACATAAGCAAAACTTACCGGTTGATTTGACATGACCAGGCATGCCAAATCTACAGAATAGTCAGCAAATCTTGGTTTTAGTGCGTATGTAAGCAACGGTCATAACGTGCGCCGGCATTGGTATTTTCTCCCTTAATGCTTTTTATGGTGGTTTCCTATACTTATTATAATTATTTTTAAATATTTCTGTGAAATAAATTATATATATATATATATATATATATATATATATATATATATATATATATATATATATATATATATATATATATATATATATATATATATATATATATATATATATATATATATATATATATATATATATATATATATATATATATATATATATATATATATATATATATATATATATATATATATATATATATATATATATATATATATATATATATATATATATATATATATATATATATATATATATATATATATATATATATATATATATATATATATATATATAATTTATTTCACAGAAATATTTAAAAATAATTATAAAAAGTATAGGAAACCACCATAAAAAGCATTAAGGGAGAAAATACCAATGCCGGCGCACGGTATGACCGTTGCTTACATACGCACTAAAACCAAGATTTGCTGACTATTCTGTAGATTTGGCTTGCCTGGTCATGTCAAATCAACCGGTAAGTTTTGCTTATGTCTAGTTCGTTTTCGCGACGGTACTACACCCTACACCGTCCCGGACTACACTTTTTAACCTTAACTTGAAACGAACACTCAAACGAAACTACACCCAGCTGTTAATTTTTTCGTACGGCATTTGATAGCATTTATTTTTGTTGTTGGTGTTTTAAACTACACCCTGTCGCTTTCGGGTGTAGTACGGGAAAATGAAAAAAAAAACACTCACAGGGCATAAGTGTAGTCCTCGTGTAGCTACACCGCGAAAACGGATTCGACATTAAAGCTGCGTGCAATAAGTTTATATTACCGCAGTTATGTAATGCCTGTTCAACGTTTGTTAGACCAGAACGTTAAGAAGCATATTCACTTGAAACACAGCATACGTCATATTACAGATTAGTTCAGATGCATTCTTCGGTGACTGCCAAGCAATGGACCGCAAGTTCGAATCTCACAAGGAACCCAACACAAAAAGGATGGTTTATAAATAGGGTGGTATTGCTTTCTAATATAAATTAAAAATTTACCCATAGGTATTTCAACAAGTAAAAAACTAATACGAGGCAAATAATAATAATTATAATGAAAAAAATTGAATTTTAATTTTGCATTTTGTTTGTGCCAAAAGAGCTGAATTAATGTCGATTAAACTTTTTTCCCCGCCATTATTCAGCATGAGCTGGGTAAGTAGGTTCTAATGCGCGAAACAAACGTTGGCAAACATCATTATTAAACACGCGTTTAACAAAAGCCTTTCTAAAGTCGAGCAACGGTTTAACAGATGTTTATTAGGTATTTTGTTAGAGAGGTCGAACACATGCCGAACAGTAGCCTAATAAATTTTTTCCGGTGCAGCTGTTCAACGCTGGTTTCACAAGTGTTGAATAAAATATTCTGCTGTTGTTGTTTAAAATTCTCTTCGCCGTTCCTAAACAACTGTGTGTCAGATAATTTCTCCAAATTTAACTGAACAACCATTGAACAGAAGTTTCTTATTTTTCATTTCGGTTGTTGTTCCACTGTAGCCTAATAAAAGTGATGGAGTAAACGTTTAGGCAACAATAATTGTTCCTTGGGTAGTGCGCCAGAGAACTGCTGCGAAACAGAAGTTGATGCGAATCAACCGGACACTAATCACTTCAACGCCTGGATTGGCACAACTTGGAGTGTTGTCTACAAATTTGAGTGTCAATTACGCCGAGCCAAATTCATAACAAGATATTAGCCATTGTACCCGATGAAGCGATCGATGCACAGGATGATGAGTATGCAAACTTTGAGGAGCTGTTCTACAATGTTTCCAATGCAGTGGAAGAGTTATTATTGGAAGCGGAAACACGGATTGCCACACAAACTCCTTCCGTAAGTCCCACAGGCCCTCAGGTCATCATCCAGCAACAACCGTTGAAAGCACCAATTCCATCTTTTGATGGAAGCTATGATTCTTGGCCGAAATTCAAGGCTATCTTTCAAGACTTAATGGCTAATTCGGGGGATACAGATGCCATTAAACTGTATTATCTCGACAAGGCGTTGACTGGAGATGCCGCTGGAATTTTAGATGCAAAGATTCTGAGTGAAGGCAACTATTAGCAATCTTGGGGAATTTTATCCGATCGGTACGAGAACAAACGGGTACTAGTGGAAACTCACATTCGTGGGTTGCTGAATTTGAAAAAAATGACATCGGAGTCCCACAAGGAATTGGGAGGAATCATCACCGAAGCCAATCGACACGTCGAAAGTTTGCGCTACCTTCAACAAGAAATCACTGGAGTATCGGAGCATATAATTGTTTATATGCTTATTTCTGCCTTGGACAAGGCAACTCGTAAGTCGTGGGAAGCCACTCAGAAGAAAGGCGAGCTGCAAAATTACAAACAAGTCAACGAGTTCCTGAAATCCAGATGTCAGATTCTAGAAAACTGTGAAGCGGCTTTCCAAACAGCACCTCCAATTTTCAAAAGCAAGCAGCAACCAACGAAAGTTTTGCCACAGAAGAGCCACACCGTCTCGGCAAGTACACCTCAAACTTGTGAGATTTGCGGTGGTGATCATCGGAACTACCAATGCAACGCGCTAATTTACCTGACGGCATCCCAGAAAAATGAAAAGATACGGGCCGCTGGAGTTTGCTTTAACTGCCTGCGAAAAGGGCACCGTTCCAAAGAATGTCCTTCTAACAAGAAATGCCATGAGTGTCAATGACGTCACTACACGTTGCTCCATGATGATGGAGTACCCAATTTGGAGAAACCGTCCAACGTTTCTCTTCCCGCGGAAGCAGTGGCAAGCACACCACCGGTTCCGGCTGCTTCGAATCAACCATCCACATCGAAGCAGAAGATTCCTGCCATCATAGAGCCACCTGTGTCTACGACCTGTTCATCCAACCTAGCCCAAGCGACCAAGACTGTTCTGCTGCTTACCGCAGTGGTACATGTGTTTGATCAGGAGAACCACCCTCATCCATGCCGCGTTCTATTGGATAGCGGATCCCAAGTGAACTTTGTGACTGAAGATATGGTCAACCGTCTTGGTCTCCCAAAGAAACACGCCAATGTTCCGATTGTTGGTATCAACGCATTGCGATCCCACGCTCGGGATAAAACCACCTTGAAGTTCAAATCCCGAGTTTCGAACTTCCAAGCAAGTCTCGAGTGCCTGATTACACCGAAGGTGACTGGTACAATACCAGTGTCGAAGATCAACACCACACACTGGAATCTCCCCGAAGGAGTGGTTTTGGCCGATCCCGGCTTCAATACGCCACAAAAAGTTGACCTGCTAATTGGTGCTGAGCTGTTCTTCGATATCCTGAAACCGAGCCAATTAAGCCTAGATGATAACCTGCCACAGCTGAGAGATACTCATCTTGGATGGATTGTATCTGGTGTCATCGTCGAGCCACAAATGTCCAACATTTCCGTCCAGCATACCAACCACACTTCCCTTGAAGATATCGAGCGAATGATATATATATATATATTATGGCATATATATATTATGGCAGAGCTGTATGCCACCACGGGTCGGTAATTGGCGATCACCGAAGGCCACGGAAGTGCTCACTGCTAGCAAGCAGTCCCGGACCATCAGCGGGAGCTAGCCTAGGTCGTGGCGAGATTCAGGCACTGGGCCGCTGAATTCTCGCAAAAGCCACACTGGCCGGAAGCAGCTCCGACGGAGCGAGTAGTGCCGCTCCCACCACCCAAATGCACTATACCGCCCATTGGGACTGATGCCAGTAATGTTCCCAATTACGGCAACTGGTCGCATCACTATAGGATACGAGTCGGATTTCGTTTTCGTACCATGATTTTGGGCTGGCACCTGCGCCGAGCTCCCTTAGTAATGTCGTGTGATAACGGCTTGAAACGGCGAGATTACAACCGGTGCAGGGGTCTCCGTCCCGTAAAACCTGGCAGGCCTTCCAGTACGTTCCGAGTCCATTGCCTGGTGGGAACCAGGCAGGAGTAGGATCAGATGTCTTTTCCTGACTTGCGCCGGTCGGGGGTGTCATAGTTGCCCATAAGGCGCTATGGCAGCCGCCCCTAGCCATGGCCTCACTGCTCCGGCATAGACTACCTTGGGACCATTTAGGCGACTACTCCATTATGGATAAGGATAGCGGCTGGTAGGGGGACCCAATTAACAAGAATGCAGAAAAACAAAACTCTGGAGATGGGGGCAGATGGGTTGGAAAACCCATTTGCGCGAGGTGGCATCCAGCGGTCTCCGCCTAGAAAAGTGGAGACGGATGCAGTGAAGGTCGCCTGCGAAGACGGTAAAGGCAGTACGCCTACCGGATCTACGCAAGACATCGCGGTGGCTGGTCCACAGCTATTAAAGGCGGTCGGAAGACAGCGGGACACGCTACCGAGGGTAGTGGCCCTGTCTGAGCAGCTCGATGCTATAATCGAGTTTGCGAAAAGTCGCAGCAATACAACGAAGTACTTGAAGCAGGCCCTCTACATGCTTCGGTCCTCCGTCGATGCTGCGAAAAAGGAGCACGCCGAGCTCGAAATGAAAGCTGCGGCTGCGGAGAAAGAGGAGACGAAGGTGACCGAGCTGGCGACGAAGTCGGTCCAAACGGACGCTAGCACGTTTGCGGCGGTTTGCGCGGCAGGGCCAGCTGCCAAACGAACGCGACAGTCCCCGGGAGAGACGGCCCCCGGGGGCACCAAGAAGCGTTTAATCGCAAACAGCCCCCAGACCGGTGTAGGAGTGGCGCAAGCAACGCCCACGGTGGCAGCCAAGGAGCAGAAGGCTCCCGGTAACCCGTGGGTAACGGTTCCGGGAAGGAGTAGGAACCAAAAAGTGGTGGCCAAAAAACCGCATCCGGTTACAAATCCTGCGACGAAGAAAGTTAAAAATAAGGGCGACGCACTCATCCTTAAGACAGAAGAGTCAAAGTACTCGGAAGTCCTTAAGGCAATGAGAGGCGATGCGAAGCTCAAAGATCTGGGGGCAGATGTGCGTAGCATCCGCCGATCCCGCAAGGGAGAAATGATCGTTGAGCTCCGCAAAGAAGCCAGAAACAAGGGCCCAGCCTATCGGGCATTGGCCCAAGAGGCGCTTGGAGATAGAGTGCAGGTTCGGGCACTCACGTCGCAGGTAACCCTACAACTTAAATACCTGGACGAAGTCACCGAGGCATGCGAAGTCGTGGATGCCCTCAAGGAGCAGTGCGAAGTGGTTGTGGCACCAGAGGCAGTTCGACTGCGCAAAGGCCCAGTAGGAACCCAGACCGCCACTGTCAGGCTTTCGTCAGTAGACGCAAACCAGGCGCTAAAGGTAGCGAGGCTCAAAGTGGGCTGGTCAATGTGCCCACTCAGCATCTACCAGCCGCCGGAGGTCTGCTTTCGATGCTTCGAGCAAGGACACAAGTCCTTTAGCTGCAAGGGGCCTGACAGGAGCTCCCTATGCAGGCGGTGTGGTGCTGCAGGCCACAAAAGCAAAGACTGCGGAGAGCCCCCGAAGTGCTTGGCGTGCGCCGGGAAGCGTGACGCAAAGCACATAATGGGAGGCCCGAGGTGCACGGCCGGTAAGCCGACTAGCAAGCCACGGGCGTGAGAGTGACACAGCTAAATTTGAACCACTGCTTCGCGGCTCAGCAACTGCTATACCAAGCAGTCACTGAGTCGTTGTCGGACATCGCCATAATCTCGGACCCCTACCGAATTCCTTCCGGAAACGGTAACTGGATTTCGGACGGGTCCGGTATGGCGGCAATATGGACGACGAGCAGGTTCCCGGTTCAAGAGATAGTGTCAACTTCAAACGAAGGATACGCGGTTGCCAAGGTGAACGGAGTGTACTACTGCAGCTGCTATGCTCCGCCTCGTTGGTCTACCGAGCAGTTCGCAAGGATGATCGACCGAGCCACCGGGGAGCTGATCGGTCTATCACCGTTGGTAGTGGCGGGCGCATGGGCAACTGAGTGGGGAAGTCGACGCACAAACCAGAGAGGCCGGATCTTGTTGGAGGCTTTGGCGAAGCTCAACATAGATCTGGCCAACGTCGGCTTGAAGAGCACCTTCAGTAGAAACGGCGCGGAGTCGATCATCGATGTGACATTCTGTAGTCCAGGATTGATCACGAACTGGAGGGTAGACGATGGCTACACTCATAGCGACCATCTGGCGGTCTGTTATAGCGTAGACTGTAAAACGAGACCGCATGTGGCGAGTAGAATTAACACTCCAGCTCCTCGCGGGTGGAGGATACCACACTTCAACGAAGAGGTATTTGCGGAAGCAATTAGACTAGAACACGAGGCAAGCAGAATTCGTAACCCGAGCGCTGATCAACTTGTTGCCATACTTTCGCGGGCGTGCGACGCCACTATGCCTAGGAACCGCCAGCCTAGGCATGGAAGGCCACCAGTCTACTGGTGGACCGACGCGATAGCGGACCTCCGCAGAGCGTGTCTTCAAGCGAGAAGAAGGATTCAACGTGCGCGAACCGACGAAGAAAGGGAAGATCGTCGAGGGGAATTCAGTTCCGCAAGAGCGGCGCTTAAGAGAGCAATAAAAGCTAGTAAACGTGCGTGCTTCGAAAGACTGTGCGCTAGTGCCAACACTAACCCGTGGGGTAACGCCTATAGGATGGTGATGGCCAAGACTAAGGGTGCGATGGCGCCCGCAGAAAAATCACCAGCGATGCTTGAGCGGATCATAGAGGGACTCTTTCCACGCCACGAGCCAAATCCTTGGCCTCCGGCTGGCGAGTCACTTCACCGACGTTCCAGTATCTCAAACTCAGACCAGAGGTGGTCGGCCAACCTGCCGAACACCCAATATATGAGTGACGGCGTTAGCCGTGCCGAGGCAGAGGAGGCGGAAACGGTTACGAATGAGGAACTCATCGCGATCGCCAACTCCCTGAAGGTGAGCAAGGCACCGGGATTGGATGGGATTCCGAATCTGGCTGTGAAGAAGGCCATCAAAGAGGCCCCCAGACTATTTCGGGAAGTCATGCAGAAGTGCCTGGATGACTGTACATTCCCAGACAGATGGAAGCGACAGAAGCTGGTCTTATTGCCGAAGACAGGGAAACCACCTGGTGACCCGTCGGCATACAGACCGATATGTCTGCTCGATACGGCGGGTAAGGTGCTCGAGAAGGTTATTCTCAATAGACTGGTTAGGTACACCGAATGTGCAAACGGTCTGTCGAGTAACCAGTTCGGCTTCCGAAAAGGCAAGTCTACGGTGGATGCTATTCTGTCCGTCACCAAAACAGCAGAGGTAGCACTCCAGCGTAAAAGATGGGGCATTCGCTATTGCGCAATCGTCACGTTGGACGTGAAAAATGCGTTCAATAGTGTTAGCTGGGATTCCATAGCCCACTCGCTTCGGAAACTAGACATTCCGGTGTCTTTGTACAGGATTCTGGAAAATTATTTCCAGAATCGTGTGCTAGTTTACAGCACAGACGAGGGTCAAAAATGTGTCCCAATTACCGCAGGGGTTCCACAAGGTTCCATCCTGGGCCCGGTACTGTGGAATATCATGTACGATGAAGTGCTGAAACTAAAGCTCCCCCAAGGGGTTGTGATCGTTGGATTTGCGGACGACATCACACTTGAGGTCTACGGCGAGTCGATCGAGGAGGTTGAGTTGACGGCTTCGCACTCTATAAGCGTCGTCGAGGACTGGATGCGCTCCAAAAAACTGGAGCTGGCGCATCATAAGACGGAGATTTCAGTTGTCAATAACCGCAAGTCGAAGCAACAGGCGTTGATCAGTGTCGGGAATTGCACCATCGCCTCTAAGCGCTCCCTGAAGCTGCTGGGGGTGATGATCGATGACAAGCTCGCCTTCGGGAGCCATGTCGAATATGCCTGCAAGAAGGCTTCAATGGCTATTGCAGCATTATCTCGCATGATGTCCAATAGCTCAGCAGTGTACGGCAGCAAGCGGAAACTTCTAGCTAGCGTGACTTCGTCCATACTGAGATATGGCGGGCCAGTGTGGTCCAAAGCATTAGGTACTAGTAAACATCGGAGTAAGTTGGAAAGTACCTACAGGCTCATGTGCCTGAGGGTTGCGAGCGCGTATCGAACTGTGTCATACGACGCAATCTGCGTCCTGTCCGGCATGTTGCCTATCAGCATAGCCATTAAGGAGGACGTAGAATGCTTCGATCAACGTGACACAAGGGGCATACGAGGTACCAGAAGATCATTCTCGATGATCAGATGGCAGCAGGAGTGGTCCAATTCCGCGAAGGGTAGATGGACGCATCGACTTATTCCGGACGTATCCGGATGGGTCGGGAGGCGCCATGGAGAAGTGAACTTCCATCTGACACAGATTCTGTCAGGCCATGGTTGCTTTAGGCAGTATCTACACAGATTCGGGCATGCGGGGTCCCCCATGTGTCCCGAGTGCGCGGATGCGGAAGAGACTGCTGAGCATGTCTTCTTCGTGTGCCCTCGTTTTGTGCATGCGCGGAGCGACATGATGGTAGTGAGCGGGCCAGACACCACTCCGGACAACCTAGTTCGGAGGATGTGTAAAGACCCAAACATTTGGAGGGCGGTTTGTACAGCCGCCTCTCAAATAGTTTTAGAATTGCAAAACAGGCGACAGGTTGACCACCGACACGCCAGTGTTAGCTAACGGCCAGTCTCCAGGTTAGTTAGCTAAGTTACCAAAAAGACCTAAAGAACCAAGAGGGTGCACAGAGCACAAAAGCCGCTCCCCGAAGCAATACCTAGCGGTGGTCCCGGGGAGTATTATGGGCTGGAGACTGAAGGGGTTTTAGTGGGTCCGGTCACTGATTCAAACCAACCCCACACTCCCTGAGGTTGGTCACCTCAGGGGTTTGGATGCAAATTTCCCCTTCACCTGAAACAAAAAAAAAAAAAAAAAAAAAAAAAAAAAAAAAAAAAATATATATATATATATATATATATATATATATATATATATATATATATATATATAAATATATATATATATATATATATATATATATATATATATATATATATATATATATATATATATATATATATATATATATATATATATATATATATATATATATATATATATACAGGGGGTAGACAAAATGATTGAGACAGTCAAAATTTTGTCAATTTTCAAAAGGTCAGGACTTTACGAAAAATGAATCAATTTTGACGAAACAGGTTTCATTTTACTGGAAAACTATCCTACTTTTCAAATATTATGTGAGGACTTGATGCGGCCAATGGACACCGAAAATATTCTGGATTTTAGGAGTGTGTGTCGAAATGTTCATTTTTGCAACGCTTAGAACTTTTTCTGACAGCTAGTTTCATGTAGATTTCTATATTGCCCATAAATAAGAATTCATTCCGAGTTCATTGATACCTAAAGATTGAAAATCCGTCGAGGGACCATCGAGCTGTAACCATTTTTGTGTAATAAGGATTTTCGGAAATAATAAACACCACTTTGTACAAGTAGTATGCCATAAAAATCACTTCTGAAAAGAGAAATGGATGTGTTTAGGATTTCGGAAATGCAAAAGAGCAATTTAAAATTACTGTACTTCATTTATTAGTACGGAGTAGGGCCACCATTAGCTGCAAGAACCGCTTGGATCCTCCTAGGGATCGATTCGTACAGTCTTCGAATTTCCTCCAACGGTATGTTATCTCTTTCATGAATTCTCATATAACTTTGCAAACCGTAGCTTTCGTCACTCCAACCAATTTACAGGTCATGGCAATCGTAGCACCTGCTTCACGAGCACCGACTATGCGGCCAGGTTGAAATTCCGTTAGCACGAATGACATTGCTAAAAATTCTTTAAAAGTAAACAATGATGCAATGAAACAGTATTTGTTCCCTTTTTATTGAAATATTTAAATATGAGTAAATTTGTGAAAATCGCTTGTGTCACTCATACAAGAAAACATCCATGGTATTACAGTTAACTCTCCCTAACTCGATTTCGAAGGGACAGGGATCATCGAGCTAGCGAGGGTATAGAGTTAAATTATAGGTAAATTATAGAAAATAATACGAGTACAGTGGCCTAAATACTCTAGATACTCATCGAGCAAGAGATTATCGAGACACATAACATCGAGTGAAGGAGAGTTGAGTGTATACTGATTGTTGGAAATCCGCTGACCATACCAAGCTTAGTCAGATATCAATTCTTTGAATTCCGGAGATAGAAAGTGATGACGTTGCATCACGAACTTACCGAACAAAAATTACGATTGTGACGTCGCAACTACCACCCAGTCGCACAGTGGCCGGAAGCCGGACAAAACTCAAGTTCTAATTATTGATATTTTATATTTTTTTTAAAGTTCTACTGTATTGAAAAACGTGTTTTCCAAATATCAAGACAATTGGATATTATTTGAATTTTTGAGAGCACTTTAAACGTTGTTAATTCATGTGAGTTCAATGATTTTTTCGCTCAGAAAGCACATATTGGGGTTTAGTTTATCTAGTAAATACTCACCTAATACTTATTCGAATTCAATGCGATAAATTCCCGATCAGAAAGAAAAAACAAAAATGTAACAGAAGTTGTTAGTTTGTTACGGGAAAAACCTTACAGGCTGTGTTTTCAATTTGGTCCCGTTAGGTGTTAAAATAACAGAAAATATAACAGAAATGATTCTACTAGTATCAAACACATATATAAATTTGTTACTAATATATCAGCTTTCTAACAAAATAAGATAGTATTTAGAACAATATAATAACAAACATTGTTACAACAACAGGTTTTGATAAAAACGAAAAATTAGTTGGACTTTTTTCAGAACTACTTCATGTCACGTTTTGTTATCATAACTCATTCAGATTCAATTTTGTTATCAAAATTATATGGAAAAATACAAAAGTGTATCAAAATATGTTATTTGTATCTCACGTTGATAGAATTTTGTAATTTTTAGTTATGCTCTTCTGATCGGGTTGCATTTTGAAAATAAATAATCAGAATTGTATTTCGTGTTGAATGTTTTTATATAATTCATCTTAACTTTTGTAAAATGTTTGAAATACCTATTGAGTGGTTTGAAAAAAACTTTTTTTTGCGCAAATGTATGCTGTACGATCTGACCCATCGGTTGACACAGGTCGCATAGTATGCATTTTATAGGAAATTTTCTCTACTTTTCGAATATTAAGGTCCCATTTTGCCCCTTTCTGCCCCGCTGAACAAAAATTTTAATTGAAATTAAAATAGTTTGAATGAAGACGCATGGTGATTTGTGAAAGTTACATTGTTTTACAGAAGTCGTTAGTAGTTTCATTCAATTGTTCTAGAAGAACATCATCGGTTTACGTTCAAATGTGAAAAGAAGGTTTAAGATTTTACTCGTCATCGTCAGTATCATCATGACTGAAAATTAATAAATCTTTCACCTCTTATGTGAAAGAACTTTTCTTTTTGTTGTTGTGTCTAAAACTCGGAACTACCGGATCTGACGCAATTGGCAGCTCAGGCATTTATTTTCTCGTGTTTTTCGGATTGCTTTATTCATGCTTTCTTGGGCTCCTTCCGAAAGTTTGCCAACGGAACTCGAAGATTAAACAATTATTTCACATCCTTGAATTAGTAATTTGTATAGTGTTGTTGAACATCCATACAATTTTACGTAATAATGAACGGTAGCGTTGGACCTAAATTTTGATGCTTCAATTCTTTCGCCACTCGAAATCGTTGCTAGCAGCGTTTGAGATCGCTGGATTAAATTTAACTCGACTTCTGTTATCTCCAAAAAAACTTCTGCATTGGAAAAAACGTCTAACTGTAACACCGTTATTGCTATTGCCGAAGCGAGCGTGCGGTTTGTCGACATGTAGACCAAGTTTGACAAAAAATTCTATTTGAATTCGCTGTTTGATGCTGTTGAGCTGATTGTTGTTACCTGTTCTCAAATATTGGGAATAGGTAATATTTCCATTCAATTCTACTCTGAAAATTTATTATGAAATTAAGGTTTAATATTTAATTTAAATTCAATATGAAATCTGCTCTCTGAAAAAACTGCAAATATCGACAAATCAATAAAAGTCTGCACACGGACTCTAAAAATCTTCATTTTCGAATAAATTTGCATATCTGGTGTCCCTGATTACTGTAATACGATGGTGACACGTCACAAATTATGCACTAACGTATATAGACACTGTATTTTTACTAGTATGAAAACTCATAAAACTGGCATATCCCGTTTTGACCATGTTAAACGACAAATTTTTGGCTAGACTCAAGTTTTTTGAATCTATTAAAATTACTATTTTGCATATACAAACATATAATATACTGTATAGTTCGTTCGAATGCACATTTCCCTTAAAATAGTATAGAGTGAAAAAAAGACAGAACAGTTAATGACAGTGGATTTTTTCTTTTAAGGGCAGCTGATTACACACAACATTGATCTTAAATGAATGAATATTTCTTTATATTCTACTCACGAATTTTAGTTTAACGTATTTAACATTTTGTTTCCTAGATTAATGCGATGTATTAATTGAGCTAAAAATGATATCTATTTCAATATTACATGATCGCAGTTTTCCAACTGCGAAATTTGGCACACAATCGGCTGGTTCACGTTTTGACAGTTTATACTGGTTTCCTATATTCACTTTGCCAGACACTGACTATACTGACACCGTACTTATTCAAATTATATTTATAATCAAAATTTTAATTTATTATTGTGAAATAATGCATTATTGTTAAATATTTTATATTATATATACTATTCTAAGTTTCGCTGCTGACTACTGGATCCTCAAACATAACAAGAGATGGGAATATAAATGAATAATGATATACATAAAAACACTACGACGTAATTTTAGCCATAAGAAAATTTTAATTGCACTTTAGGGAGATATTTTTCCAACTTTTTGAATTTTTGATACCAAAATTGAAGTTTTCATAAAAAAAATCAACCTAATATGGATTTTTCTGCTTTTTAAATGAACATTTTGGGTTTTGTCCGACTTTTGTACGGAGACCCGCCACTGTGAGTCGGGTGCCTCGTACACTGTATATATGAAACTACACTACCTCTTATTATATTTGCCGCTCTCACCAGTACATTAACAATATTTAGGGCCTTAGATACTGCATAAAGCTACTAACTGGCCGCAATGGAATACATATGTATGCACCTAACAGGAAAAAAAACCTGCCAAAAACAACACTCATACTTAAATAATCCGTATCTCGATGGTTCCTTGACGGATTTTCAACTTTTGGGTATCAATGAACTCGGAATGAATTCTAGTTTATTGGCAACATAGAAATCTACAAGAAACTAGCTGTCAGTAAAAGTTCGAAGCGTTGCAAAAATGAACATTTTGACACACACTTCTAAAATCCGGAACATTTTCGGTGTCCATTGGCCGCATATAGTTCTCACATAATATTTGGAAAGTAGGATAGTTTTCCAGTAAAATGAGACCCGTTTCGTCAAAATTGAGTCATTTTTCGTGAAGACCCATCGGTTGACACAGGTCGCATAGTATGCATTTTATAGGAAATTTTCTCTACTTTTCGAATATTAAGGTCCCATTTTGCCCCTTTCTGCCCCGCTGAACAAAAATTTTAATTGAAATTAAAATAGTTTGAATGAAGACGCATGGTGATTTGTGAAAGTTACATTGTTTTACAGAAGTCGTTAGTAGTTTCATTCAATTGTTCTAGAAGAACATCATCGGTTTACGTTCAAATGTGAAAAGAAGGTTTAAGATTTTACTCGTCATCGTCAGAATCATCATGACTGAAAATTAATAAATCTTTCACCTCTTATGTGAAAGAGCTTTTCTTTTTGTTGTTGTGTCTAAAACTCGGAACTACCGGATCTGACGCAATTGGCAGCTCAGGCATTTATTTTCTCGTGTTTTTCGGATTGCTTTATTCATGCTTTCTTGGGCTCCTTCCGAAAGTTTGCCAACGGAACTCGAAGATTAAACAATTATTTCACATCCTTGAATTAGTAATTTGTATAGTGTTGTTGAACATCCATACAATTTTACGTAATAATGAACGGTAGCGTTGGACCTAAATTTTGATGCTTCAATTCTTTCGCCACTCGAAATCGTTGCTAGCAGCGTTTGAGATCGCTGGATTAAATTTAACTCGACTTCTGTTATCTCCAAAAAAACTTCTGCATTGGAAAAAACGTCTAACTGTAACACCGTTATTGCTATTGCCGAAGCGAGCGTGCGGTTTGTCGACATGTAGACCAAGTTTGACAAAAAATTCTATTTGAATTCGCTGTTTGATGCTGTTGAGCTGATTGTTGTTACCTGTTCTCAAATATTGGGAATAGGTAATATTTCCATTCAATTCTACTCTGAAAATTTATTATGAAATTAAGGTTTAATATTTAATTTAAATTCAATATGAAATCTGCTCTCTGAAAAAACTGCAAATATCGACAAATCAATAAAAGTCTGCACACGGACTCTAAAAATCTTCATTTTCGAATAAATTTGCATATCTGGTGTCCCTGATTACTGTAATACGATGGTGACACGTCACAAATTATGCACTAACGTATATAGACACTGTATTTTTACTAGTATGAAAACTCATAAAACTGGCATATCCCGTTTTGACCATGTTAAACGACAAATTTCTGGCTAGACTCAAGTTTTTTGAATCTATTAAAATTACTATTTTGCATATATAAACATATAATATACTGTATAGTTCGTTTCGAATGCACATTTCTCTTAAAATAGTACAGAGTGAAAAAAAGACAGAACAGTTAATGACAGTGGATTTTTTCTTTTAAGGGCAGCTGATTACACACAACATTGATCTTAAATGAATGAATATTTCTTTATATTCTACTCACGAATTTTAGTTTAACGTATTTAACATTTTGTTTCCTAGATTAATGCGATGTATTAATTGAGCTAAAAATGATATCTATTTCAATATTACATGATCGCAGTTTTCCAACTGCGAAATTTGGCACACAATCGGCTGGTTCACGTTTTGACAGTTTATACTGGTTTCCTATATTCACTTTGCCAGACACTGACTATACTGACATCGTACTTATTCAAATTATATTTATAATTAAAATTTTAATTTATTATTGTGAAACAATGCATTATTATTAAATATTTTATATTATATATACTATTCTCAGTTTCGCTGCTGACTACTGGATCCTCAAACATAACAAGAGATGGGAATATAAATGAATAATGATATACATAAAAACACTACGACGTAATTTTAGCCATAAGAAAATTTTAATTCCACTTTAGGGAGATATTTTTCCAACTTTTTGAATTTTTGATACCAAAATTGAAGTTTTCATAAAAAAAATCAACCTAATATGGATTTTTCTGCTTTTTTAATGAACGTTTTGGGTTTTGTCCGACTTTTGTACGGAGACTCGCCACTGTCAGTCGGGAGCCTCGTACACTGTATATATGAAACTACACTACCTCTTATTATATTTGCCGCTCTTACCAGTACATTAACAATATTTAGGGCCTTAGATACTGCATAAAGCTACTAACTGGCCGCAATGGAATACATATGTATGCACCTAACAGGAAAAAAAACCTGCCAAAAACAACACTCATACTTAAATAATCCGTATCTCGATGGTTCCTTGACGGATTTTCAACTTTTGGGTATCAATGAACTCGGAATGAATTCTAGTTTATTGGCAACATAGAAATCTACAAGAAACTAGCTGTCAGTAAAAGTTCGAAGCGTTGCAAAAATGAACATTTTGACACACACTTCTAAAATCCGGAACATTTTCGGTGTCCATTGGCCGCATATAGCTCTCACATAATATTTGGAAAGTAGGATAGTTTTCCAGTAAAATGAGACCCGTTTCGTCAAAATTGAGTCATTTTTCGTGAAGTTTCGTTTGAATTTTGACAAAATTTTGCCTGTCTAAATCATTTTGTCTACCCCCTGTTTATATATAAATATATATATATATATATATATATATATATATATATATATATATATATATATATATATATATATATATATATATATATATATATATATATATATATATATATATATATATATATATATATATATATATATATATATATATATATATATATATATATATATATATATATATATATATATATATATATATATATATATATATATATATATATATATATATATATATATATATATATATATATATATATATATATATATATATATATATATTTAGTTATTTTTTTTCACTGTTTTAGGCTTGTTATTCGTTGGGATTTAAACCTACTTGTCAAGTAAAGAGAACTAATCTTACAACTAATTTAGTTGCTTACTAACAGACTATGAGGAAAGCTTATCGTAGCAATTGGGGATTGCAGCGATTTTTCTCGAATGTTGGGAATAATTTTATTTGACATAGCTTCTAACATTTCGATACCAGTAAGTCTGTAATTTGAGTGTACCAAACCAATGATGACGCTTTAAAATCTTTTTAGAATTCAATTCTGAATCCTTCAAAGCGTTTTTTTCTAGTTGAACATCAACTCGATCAGGTTGGTATTGCATAAAGCATTGCTGGTCTGAAAATTTGTTTGTAAATCAAAGGTTTATTCTTCAAACAAAGTTTATGATTACTAGTAATTAGACGACATAAAAATCATATATATTTATTGCACTATGCCTGTATACTTTCAATTTACTGTTTGAAAATAAGTTTTATGATTTAACTATCTGTTTTTTTTTTTTAGTTGCTGGAGGAGTGATTACTGATGATGCGGGAGAAGAGGATGGAACAATGTAGCTACAACAAAACGACAACACAGAAAAAGAAAGGTGTAAAAGATTGTGTATTAGGCCACTTTCTGCATAGTTTTAATTTATATATATTGTTTATTCAAAAGCAAGCTTAATCAGTAATCTGTGAATCTGTATTAGGACATATAAAAAGATTCAACATCTTGTATTCCTACTGAATGTACGAAAATAGAATGATTTTTATTTATTAAAAGGCACTTTTTCATCACACATCAATAAATTTTTAATCGGTCTCGTTTGTTTCCAATAGGGCGCTTAGTACTCAGTTTTATTGCAAAAGAAAAATTGAATTTTGATATCTTTCGTGTTATAGATTCAAGCTTTATGCAATGCAATGACGCAACCGGTTACGGAACACCGGAATTTATTGTAGTGAATATTTAACTGGGTATGGGGCTAACAGCAAAGGCTGTTAGACGCACCCAAATTTATGTTTCTTCAATTGATTTTTACTGATTAAGATTTGATATGAAATAATCCACTTTGTAACCAACCTGATAACCTGATTTCAAAATACCTAGTCGTAACAAACTCGGTTGACTGACCGTTTCCTTAATTTATTTATTTAAGTTGTGTGCTCGACGGAGAATCCGGGTGCCTTTTTAGGTATTTCATTTTTTTCACCTTAATCTATAGTGCTAGAAATTGGTGACATCTCAGAACTCGTTGAAAGGCAACTTTGGATATTAGTTTTTAAACAGCAGCGGAGGGAGGGGTAACGTGAATAGTGGGGTACCCGTGTAACCAGAATTAATGTTCTTGTAACGTTTGCAATTTTTATCCGATTTAAATAGTTATAGCACTAAAAAATTCAGCAACTTCAGTTTTCCCGTGGGTATATTCCGAAACTGAGGAGCTCTATGAATTTTTGAACAGAATCTCACACTTATTGATTCATAGTTTATGAAATTACTTCAACAATCTATTTTCATGGTTTCGTGTGTTCTTGGTGATATACCTACAACATGGTCCTTGTTTTGTTCATTGAATGATTACTCTAGAAGAGCCCGATAGGAAATTTGTTCCCGAAATGGCTTGCTAAAGTTAATTCATGAATTGGCTTTCATGATATGGCTATAATATAGTCAAATTTTTTTTTGTTTGGAATAAAAAAAATTTTAGGGGGAACACTGACGATTTTGAAAGAAGATAAGCTGCGAATCTAAGGCAATCCTCGAGACAGTTGCGATCAGCTGGAACCAGTTTGTTTTCATCTTTTGACATCTTCACGTTTGTACGAACGGTCGCAACTTGGAAGCAATGTGAATCGAAAAGCGTGAAAAATAACAGTTGTCCGATTGGTTGCTCTAGTTTTGCGTGGAGCAATACTTTACCCAACAATAGAATACCACTTTAGATTTACTTTCCAACGCTCAAAGGTCTCGTGTTCGGTTATGTTTTGGATTTGCAACTTGAAAAACAACAACAATAACAAAGGTACAAGCAATGGAACGTCACCCGTGGATTGCCTTCTTTTAGTGGTTTGAAAACAACGTTTATGCTGCGTTAAACTAACTATACGACGCGTTGAGAAGGATGTTCCATAAAACCAGTAGTCTAACGTTCGCGTCTATAAGAGCTAAAGAATTGCTCCTTGAAAGACTTAAAATTCATATGTGCAGCATTTGAATAACACGTGCAGAATAACAGTCGCCAGGTTGCCGTTTGAAATGTTCAAATCGCTTTTATTAGGCGAGAATGCAACTGATGAGCGGAGACCTTTAAAGCGCTTTAACGCAGCACATATTTATTAGTGTTGCTAATAATCTCTTGCAAACGTTTAAACAACTTCTGTTAAACTGGAGTTCCACTATTGGAATAATAAATGAATAACGAATGCGGCAACGTTTGTACAACAAATAATTCAACGTGTTGTTTATTCAGCACCGGTTGCATCTACACTGCTCTTATTCCACATTTGCCTTATAAGGGCTTCCAAATTGTTCCTTGGGAATAGCAGTATTGTGACAGCCTCAGCGGTAAATGCAGATGCAGTCGGTACTTCCCTGAGGCCGATGTAAAGGTAAATGGGAGCAGCACGGCGAAACAGTTCGGGTTATGCTTAGACGCGCGTCATTTTTCGTTGTTGATATTCCCCACATGAAACGACGCGCTTTCGTATGATAGCGGTGGTATTAGCGGTAGATGCATTTGCCAACACTTCCTCCAGTAAAGCCGTGTCTAGTTTTCAATGTGAAAACACCTTTCTCATTGTGTTGACCGTGCGTCTTAGTCCTCACTATCAAGGTAACACAGAGATGTAAGATAAACAGTACATCCTATGATAAATTGAACAATTGTCCTTATAAGGACAACAAATGAATTAATGAAGATTTAATTTTGAATTAGAATACTTCTCTCAGGAAGTTCGGCTATATAGGGATGTGAAATGAAAATCTAAAACTGAAAAAAGTGAGAACAATTTCTGTTCCGTCTCCGCCGAAAGCAGATCATTCACTGCTATGTTGTTACTGTCGACAACATACGCGGCATCGGTATTCATTCCAACAGAAACCGAACAACCAATCAGCGAAGACCACCAAACCCCACCTCCAGCGCGACGCTATAAAAGCAGCGGTCGCATCGTGAAGTTTTTCAGTTTTGTTTTAACCATCGTTCTGTAAGCATCAGCAGTAGGAAGAAGAAGAAAATAAAAGTACCGTCATCCGGGGTAAGATTGTGCCAAAAAATGATGCTTTCTTGATCTCAAGCTTCTAACGCACACATTTAAGCAAATAATTCGATCCAAAATACACCAATGCATTCTAGAATGTTTTGTTATCAACTACAACAAATATGGTTGAGTTACAATAAACTATAATTTTGCTAAAAATACATAAACTTTGGCTCAATCTCACCCCTTCTATGGGGTGAGATTGTGCCAAAAACAAAAAGTTGAATTTAATACCTGTTAAATGAACAGTAGTGTATCTACGAATAATCCACATGGTTAACATGATAAAACAGTAGGTATAGGGACGACCATAAACAACGTGGACTATTAAGGGGCTTTAAGGGGTTGATCAGAAACTATATATCATATGAATTATATAAAAATGTATGGCTGGATCAAATTGATGCATAGAGTAATTAGTTATGAGAACGTGGCTTATAGACAGTCTCTATACACATAGTGGCGTCTCCAGGTAGCCTAAAAAGGGGAAACGTTAGGACATGAAGTTTGAGAAGACTTTT
Organism: Wyeomyia smithii; assembly: GCF_029784165.1. Classification (NCBI taxonomy): domain Eukaryota; kingdom Metazoa; phylum Arthropoda; class Insecta; order Diptera; family Culicidae; genus Wyeomyia; species Wyeomyia smithii. The sequence continues at coordinate 108,843,981 of NC_073694.1, forward strand.
CGTTTCAATTATTATGTGTCATTGACAACTGTATATTCCATTGGAGATCTCAAAACCTCTGGAAACGTACCCACAACCCTCCTTCTTCTCTTTAAAAGTCATCAGTTTATATAGAATTGGTGTACAAAATTTTGTTACATTCCATTAGTAATATCAATAATTGAAAATTTCTATCTACCAATTGAGAACAGTAAGCTTCTCAAGCTTTTAGTCATTATTTCAAAGAATACCATAGCTAGACAACATACCTTATGCTGTGGGGACAAAAAACATACCCTATGTAAACAATGCAAGTGTTTTGATGTATACTGATATAATTTTGTCGTGAATGTGAATTCCGCACACTGTGCTGTTCAATATAGCTTGGCACAATCTCACCCCAAAAGGGCTCGAAAAGTGAACAGTTTGGAAAAATATTATTTTCTGAGCCGGCACAGGTTCAATGCATAATATTTCCTCAACTCATTGGAGACGACATCCTAACGTACCAACTGAGCAGTAAGTTCTTGTGATTTCTTGATCGGATTGGTTTTCCTGGGACATTTTTGGATAACGTTATTTGCGCATGTTTTTCACCCTGTACTTTGAAACATTCTTTAAGCGAAACAGTTCACTGATATTATCTATATTCAATTTTAAGTTGTGAATAAATATGTCATGTTTCATAAAGTATTGAATTTGAGGAATTAGGTTTTGCAAATCTCAAGTAATTTAACATACAAACATTTCCCGTTTTGGCTCAATCTCACCCCCGTGGCTTAATCTCACCCCGGCAGACGGTAGTTAAGAAATATCAACGGTGTTCAACTCTGCTATAGTTTTTCGTCCTCGGCAAGGAGAAAAGTCAAACCCCAGTTCTTTTCAGAGCTTCCAAGAGTTGATTGATTGACACTTGCTCCCTTTGCTCGTTCCACTGAATACAGTCCACTTTGCTGTAGCAAGAGTTCTCCCCAGACCGAACATAAATTTTGGTCCTTCGAACCGGATCGCAGTAACCTGTCGAACGTAGCTGCTGCTAGTGCTACTGCTGCTGCTGTCGATTCAAACCGCGCGCGAAGCGAAGTAGTTAGTTAATCGCGTTCGTAAAAAGAAAGTGAAATGTCAGTGCTACATTCGCCGAGACAAGAGCAGCATAACACCCCTGCTGCTACTGATGCGGTTATACAAACGGAAAACCTAGCTCAATCTCCGAATGATTCTTCGTCGTTTCACGGATTCGACGAATGGGAGATGCAAATGGTTGCTGCTAAAACGCAGGAGTATAAAGGATTTAACCTTCAATTATTTTTTTATTTGCTTTGAAAAAAGCATGTTGCGGTTCAAAATCGGTTGCTAATTACAACCTTTGAGCTGCCCTTACATTAGGGGAATTAAGATACACGGACAACATGCATTGTGGAAGCTATTTCACATTCTTAAATTAGACGGGTGCGACAAATTTAAATTGCTAGTATGCAACACAGAATGCTTGTTTACGTTGCCAAAAATTATTAACTTTCAATGACTTGTTTATTTGCCCTGAAAAAAACATTTTGATTTCCGAAATTGGATTTCCTGATGGCAATCTTCATGCTGCCCCAACACGGGGGGAATAATGGCTGTCTGGCGACACACGCTGAGAAAAACCGCGCTGCTCCTGAGACGTGGTGACCAACCACAGGGCTAATGCTGCTGCTAAGGAAAGACGACTGCTGTTGTCGCTGTCTAGAACTATTATGAGCGGCTCCGGCTGAAACAGGCTCTTATATAGGCCAAATAGCATGTTTTCAATTGCAAGGTATATGATCCTGTCGACCGTGCTTGTGAGGCAAGCATATAACGACCAATCAGAGGTCGAATTTTTCGTTTCGACAAGGCTTGACTATTTTCAATGGTACAATTGTGTGAATAATAAAATTACAATTATCTTATTTTGGGAAGAATCTTAGAAGCTTTTGAAATCTATTGCTGCAAGAACGAAGGAAATCCATCGAATACTAACCGATTCATTAGCATTTGAAATTGGACATATTTTTCACTTTTTTCGGTTTTAGATTTTCATTTCACATCCCTATGTAGCCAAACTTCCTGAGAGAAGTATTCTACTTCAAAACTCTTCTGAAGACCGTAAGACGCTACGATGCTTGTAGAAACAGCTATTCACCCCAAACTGATTGAATGTCTTATGAACGGCTCACCATTGAAATTTTCCAGCAACACTGCTACAGCATGCTGCTATTGCAAACTTGCTTAAGTATGAGAAATGATTTCGCGTGGAATTAATTTTCAAAGTGTGATTTTTGCTCATAGTATCTTCGGGGAAGCCTCCAAGATAAATTTAAGCGATATCATTTCTTATCACATGGTTGAATTTGCATGCTGCAGCAGTATTGCTAGTAAAATTCAAAGGTGAGCCGTTCGTCAGATATTCATTCAGTCTGGGGAGAATATCTTATTTCACAAGCAAAGTAGCGCCTTGCGGTCTTCAGAAGAGTTTTTCCCAGGAAAATTTCTTATAAATATCATGTATTGATATAATTCCAGGAGCCAACTGGACATCTCTATAGAAAGTTTTGAAAAAGTGGTTTTTCCCATCTAAAATCGTATGGAAGCTTTAAAAATTGGGCGTTTTACCGATCGATCTGAAAAGATACACAGATGTTATAGGACCCATAAGGAACACGAAAAGTGCATGGGAGCGGAAAAATAACACCATCGCTTTTTTCCCATATAACCGTGTCCCAGTCTACTGACCAATGGTCAAATATTTGACCTTCTGACATAATGGTCAAATTAATTTGACATGATGGTTGTTGTTAGTGATGCCAGATTGGAAAACATGTCTTCAAATGGAAGACATTTACCCCGCGGTGAGACATCCTTGTTTGGGAAGACAAATGGAGGACATTGAAAAATATGTGCAGACATTACAAAACATGTGATTATGACCTTCGTTTTGCAGAGGAGGAGACCTTTTTTTTTGCTCGTCAGTTTTCCATTTTCCAGCAATTTTTTCAACATTCGGTCGGTTTTAACGAGCCATTTTGAGTTGGAATACATGTGAAGACATTTTTTCTCGGATCGTGAAGACATTTTAAAAAATGTCCTGGCATCCCGCGGGGTAAATGTCTTCCATTTGAAGACATGTCTTTCAATCTCCATCACTGGTGTAGTGGTAGTTTTGTTTGCTCCATTGTTTGTTTAAGTAGTTCATTAGCAACAAGTAATATATTTTGTGAGCAAGCTGTAAATGAAAATTATATGTTTAATTGGTTTAATTAAGCAAAACATCAAGTGCACATTATTGAATGGGTGTTACTGACTATCGATACTTTTGAGTCAAGGTACATTTTCAATTATCATAGTATCGTGGCATCGATACCTGACCTTACGGTTTCAAGAATACTTTATTGTGAGTTTCACTGAAACTTATTCGCCGCGCTATAAACCGAAACTCTGAAACCAAATGCCCTTCTTGGTTGCCGAATCGATTTTATTGTCCTCGGGACACTGTAAGCAACAGCCAAAATTAAATCTACCTGTCTTGGCAACCCTTTCCAAAATCAAAACAAACTTCGATTCTGGCAGCACACTGAATGCGGCGTCAGGGGTGCCATTTTTACAGATTACTCTAATATAGATTGATATCATAATGCTTAAAACAGAAACAACAAAGTGAGGATATGATCCAATAGATTTTCCTCTGGTGATTAGTAATCCTTTTCAGTCTCCACTGTCTCCAGCAGTGATTTCTTCAAGGATTTTTCCGATTTTTTAACAATGAAGGTTGATGCAATTAAAAACAGCATACATCTGGCAACTCAGCGCGGCCTTTGATTCAAGCGCGGTGTTTGGATTAGACCGCGTTCAGTTTTGGGCAAATCTCTTAATACCTATTTTTATCGATAATCATGAACTTAAACATCCCAATAAGCGTTAAAATAAGTCATTTTTGTATTAAGAGATTTGCCCAAAACTGAACGCGGTCTAATCCAAACACCGCGCTTGAATCAAAGGCCGCGCTGAGTTGCCAGATGTATGCTGTTTTTAATTGCATCAACCTTCATTGTTAAAAAATCGGAAAAATCCTTGAAGCAATCACTGCTGGAGACAGTGGAGACTGAAAAGGATTACTAATCACCAGAGGAAAATCTATTGGATCATATACTCACTTCGTTGTTTCTGTTTTAAGCATTATGATATCAATCTATATTAGAGTAATCTGTAAAAATGGCACCCCTGACGCCGCATTCAGTGTGCTGCCAGAATCGAAGTTTGTTTTGATATTGGAAAGGGTTGCCAAGACAGGTAGATTTAATTTTGGCTGTTACTTACAGTGTCCCGAGGAAAATAAAATCGATTCGGCAACCAAGAAGGGCATTTGGTTTCAGAGTTTCGGTTTATAGCGCGGCGAATAAGTTTCAGTGAAACTCACAATATCCAAATATAGCTATGAATATACAACTCAAAATCTCCCAGCTGGTCTTGGGGTACGATGCTGGCCTAACAAGCCAGTCGTCGTATGTTCGAGTCCCGGCTTGGAAGAAACTGTTAGTGTCAGTAGGATCGTAGCGCTAGCCCCGCAATTGTCCTGTACACTTAACAGTCGGCTGCGAAGTCTGTGTATAGTGAAACAGAAGGTCGAATTCCGATACGGAATGTAGCACCAAGGCTTTGCTTTTTTTTATACAACTTAAAAGTAGGTACAGCCTCTTTACTCAGATGTTGAGTTTGTGCGCTTTAAGGGGATTTTGAGTGATTTCTACTTATGTATAGGGTTTTCCCGGTAAGCGTGTAGAGTAAACAAATTTAAGGTGGCAGCCAGGGATGCCACATGTACAGATTAATCTCTATTTTACAGATTTTTGGCCGAAGTAACGGTACAGAATCTGTATATACAGATATACAGATTTTCGTCGAAAAGTACAGATTCAAGTACAGAAAAATCTGCAATTTCTCGAAATTGACATTAATTTTTAAAAACAATCCAAATTTTATTTCATTAAATATTAAGCAAATTGAACATATTTTCAACTCCTCACACATTTTAAGCTAAAAATTTCGTTTATGTACCATAACAACTTTAAAAATACAAAGTTCTTTATGTTTAAACAATACAGATATTTTTTACAGATATTTTTGTTCCAGATACAGATGCTCAGATTTTTTAAGGGAAAACACAGATTTAAATGTGGCAGCACCGAAACTCCGTCCAGGGCTGCCAAGTATACAGATTTTTCTGTATTATTGAGATTTTTTGACCACTAATCAGAGTAGCAATACTCAGAGGGAGAGATATGCGAAGAGAATGTTGTGAACCAAACGAACATGTCAAAATCCGAGCCAAACGAACAAGAAAGGTAACACATTGAAAGTTGTTGATATCAGGTACAATAAAGAATATATTTATTTTCGCACGTTTTTCGTGTTCTTTTACTAAACAATGAATTGAGAGTGATCCAAGGTTGCTTTATCACAGTGATTTTTAACTGGTGGTTTGTGTTGGAATGTAAAGCCAAATTAAACTACTCGGTTTTAATTCCAGGTTAAAAAGTAATCTTTCTCGAACTCATCTCGTCAGGTCATTACAAGCGACCGTGTTGGTCTAGCGATTGTTACATTTAATTTGTGTTTCTCTTTCTTAGACTTGTCTACCTACTATTTCTTGTAGCACACACACCTAAGCTGCCGCGCACGTGTTGTACAGCTTTAAGTTTTCCACCTAAAGCTTTACGTGCAATATTGCATACATGCTGGCTTATCAAGATACATTCTTAACTGATATAAGTAAAGCGCCTGATAAATGGCAAATTGCTTTTATTTACATTTCATAGTAACTGTAGTGAAATGTTATTCTCAACACTTCCCCACAATTTGCACATTCAGCAGATTAAACAATCTCCGATGCGTGTTCTTAGGTAACCCCTTTGTGAACGCGTCGGCTGGTTGATCTACACTCGGGATGAATTGCAGCTTGACTCGTCCTTGCTTGATGACATCCCGTATGAAGAGAAATTTGATGCCCAAATTTTTCATCCTCTGGTGCGATCTCGGCTCCTCTGCTATGCTTATGCACGGAATGCTATCCTCCATTATAATGAATGGTGTTATAACCACATCCAATTCATTAAGAAGTTTTGCTATCCACATCCCTTCTTTTGCAGCAGCACACAGTGCAATTAATTCTGCTTCGCTTGTTGATAGGCTTATTGTTGGCTGTCGTTTCGTTGACCACGAAACCAGATTTCCATAAAGTTGATATGCATATCCTGATACCGACTTCCTGTCGTCAGGATCATTTGCAAAATCCACATCTCCAAATCCAACTAATGCTGGTCTATCATTGTGTTTTGCATACACAATCTTCGTGTTACTTGATCCCCTCAAGTATCTCAGGATTCGTTTAAATTCTGACCAATGCCAATCTGGTGCGCAGTTTGTTTACTTGCTTAGGGCGTTTACTGCAGCACAGATATCTGGTCTTGATGTTAATGAGAGATATTGAAGACATCCGATCAATTCTCTATATGGTTGATCAGTAACCATTTAGTGCTACTATCCAGAGGTGTCCCCACTGGTTTACATTCAGCCATTCCATATCTTTCTAGAAGTCTCTCAACATATTTCTTCTGAGAAATCTCGATTATTTGATTTTCAAAATCACGATTGATTTCCATTCCCAGAAAACGCTTCACTTCAGAAAGATCTTTCATTTGGAATAACCTTCCGAGTTTTTCCTTAATCCATGATATCTCATCTATGTTCTTGGCAATTAGCAGAATGTCATCTACATAGAGTATTAGGATTATCCCCTTGGATTTCGATTTATAAATGCAGCAATCGTTCTTAAGTGGAACAAATCCAAGTTCTGCCATAGCATCATTGAAACGTTTGTTCCAGGATCTACTTGCTTGCTTTAGCCCATACAAGCTTTTATTCAGGCGAACAATCTGATTTTGTCCATTTTCAATGAGTGCAATTTCATGAAGATTTCCACTTCTAATTGTCCATTCAAAAATGCTGTTTTGGCATCCATTTGATGTACAAGTAATTTGTTTTCGTTTGCAAGTGCAAGTGCTAACCGAACACTTTCTAGCTTTGCAACAGGTGCGAATGTTTCACTATAGTCGAATCCTGGTCGCTGTGAACATCCTTTGGCTACTAACCGTGCCTTGTGCCTTCCATCTTCTTTCAACGAGAAGATCCATTTTGAGTACATTGGTTTTACTTCTTTTGGTATACAGTTAACCACTGTCCAAGTATTGTTGCTATTCAATGCAACTACAGTAAACCACTGTCCAAGTATTGTTGCTATTCAATGTAATTACAGTTACCCACTGTCCAAGTATTGTTGCCATTCAATGCAACTACTTGCCTCCATCCCTCCCAGTCCACTAGTCCCTTCAAGTCCTAAATGTTTTCCCGGAAGTTCACCACTTTGGATTGTAGCAATTCTCGCTGAGTAGTCCGAAAACCTATGAGGTGGTCTTCTATCCCTCTGGCTTTATCTCAATTCTTGTTGGTATCCATCTTCCTCTCCATCGGCTTGACTATCATTTGCACTCCCGTAATCAGTTTCGCCAACTGATTCCTCCGATGCATCCTGATTCTCACCTGGATCTGGATTTTGTTCAACTATGGTAGCATTTTCTATTTGATCTTCATCGGATGGTGATCCATGACTATCATTCTCCTGATCTTCCTCAGAATTTGATTCCCGACCATCACTCTCATGATCCTGATCTTCACCGAGATCTTCATAGTTATCCCTGAATTGGAATTGTGTATGAAGTGTCAAATCCTGTTCCCCAGGTTTGAATTCATTCATTCCATTTCCCCGATAAACTATGACCGATTCGTCGAATACGTTTCTTATTATTTCAATTATAATTATTACGTTTCTTATAATTTCAATAGAACGTGTTTCGACATTCCACAATCTAAAACCATTGTTTGCGTATCCCACGAAAATCAATGATTTACTCTTGGGATCCAATTTTTGACGTTTCTCCTTTGGGATTTGTTTGAATGCTCTGCATCCAAAGATTCTCAAATGTTTTAAATCGGATCGTCTTTTGAACCACATTTCGTATGGAGTTTTATCTGACGCTAACCCTTTTGTTGGAGATCGTTTCAATAGATATGTTGCAGCATTCAATGCTTCACTCCACATATCTTTAGGTAACCCGCTTTAACAAAGCATTGCTCTTACCTTTTCCATTCATGATCTATTCATCCGTTCACTGACTCCGTTTTGCTGAGGAGCACATGGAACAGTATAAATCATTTGAATTTTGTTTTCCTTATAATATCTATGGAATTCGTTGCTCGAGTATTCTCCGCCATTATCGCATCTCAGCATTGAAATACGGGTTTCTAAGTATGCTGACGCTATGGCTTCATACTCTATGAATCTCTCAAAGATTTTAGACTTGATGCGACAGATGCGTATAGTCATCGATGCGTATAGTCATCGACAGTGATAACCATCGTACGTTTGTTGCTCCGTGTTGCCACAGACATCCGAATGTACTAATTCTAATGGTCGTTTTGATCTTGGCAATTTCATACCCTGAATTAGAAAGCAGCTTGCTTCCCTGCCAAACAACCATCGCATACATCAGCCTGATTTTTCTTTCCAGAAGATATGTTGATTCCCTCAACCATACCTCATTAAAAAAGCATCTCCAAACTAGTGGTACCTAGATGCCCCAGTCTTTTATGCCATGTCTCGAGACTCATCTGTTTTCCAGAATATGCCGATCCGTTTGCATATTCTTCGGATTGTCCATCCCAAATGCATTCAAGGTAGAATACACCATATATGAAAATACCGTTTGCTTCATTAAGATATTCAAAGATATCCTCTTTTTCAGAAAAAGTGACCCTTTTCCCATGAAAATTTGCCTTTCTAACCGAAAGTACATTTTATTCAAGGTTAGGAATTAATAGAACATTGTACAATTCCAATTCCTTTATTAGGTTCTTCCCGACCATTGTCTTAAGCCGCAACTTTCCCATCTTCGTGGTCCGAAGATTCTCGCCGCTTTTGGCTGTGGAAATCCTCAATGGTCCCGGAAGTTCTTCAATGTCATCCAGCAGCGCTGGTCGTTGACCATGTGGTCGTTCGTTCCAGAGTCGACCACGAAACAAATCCGTTTGTTCCGCTTCATCGTCTTCAGTTTCATCATCATAGCGTGGGATTATCCCTCTTCTGTTCCTTCCCGTACGTTTCCTTCTCCTGTGCCTTCAACTTCTTCATGACAAAGCACATGTTGTAAAAATACTCCGTAACGTTACAGCCGAAACAACGTCTGGTCTTCTCCTTCGATACGAGGGCGACGTTCGACGGAGTCTTCTCCGGCGCCTTGTCTTCCCCAGCTTCTGCACCCGCTTTATTCCGGTGGTATTTTTACTTTCGTGCAGGTTCTAATCCGTCAGTACAAATAAAATAACGCTCTCTTGACACAACGATAGTAGCATAGGAAAAGGTGCGCTCGAAAGTTCCCCTTTCGTAGCCACCGTTCATACGTCAAGTTGTCATTTTGTCCTGGTAAGCGTCAGACGATGTCCTCACTGACTATCAGTATACCACTGATCACGACTCTAGCAAGACTTGCTACTACCAGTTAACTACTGGTCTAAGGCGTCCGGTCAAATATCTGCTGCTACAACTACTGCTATTGCTATTACTACTAGATGACCATTGGTTTTCCAAGTTCAATCCGAGGTCTGCTGCTTTTACCAGTTTACTACTGGTTTTTCAAGTCCAATCCAAGAACAGCTGCAGCTACCAGTTAACCACTGATTTACATCTACCAGTTTACCACTGGTGATACTGTTGCTTTTCCAACCGGTTATGGACGCGCCACTACCATGGACCAAAGTTCACTTCTGTACTGTCGTAGACGTTGGCCCGCTCTGCTTGCACAACGGTAGCGGTATAGGGTAAGGCGCGCTCGAAAGTTCCCCTTTCGTAGCGGCTGTCACTATGTCCAGCCATTGTTTAGGGTTCCTGGTATGTAGTCCTGTTCTGGTCCAGTCAAGCGGTGTCCTCTTGCTGACTATAACCTATAACCGGTTAACCACTGGTTTGTCGAGTCCTATCCCAAGTCTGCTGTTCCTACCAGTTGACCACTGGTTTACCGAATCCGATCCTCAGTCCGCTGTTCCTACCAGTTGACCACTGGTTTGTCGAGTCCAATCCTAGGACTGCTATTCCTACCAGTTAACCACTGGTTTTCCAAGTCCAATCCGAGGACTGTTGCAGCTATCAGTTAACCACTGATTTGCACCTACCAGTTCACCACTGGGGATGCGTCTGCTACCAGTTAACTACTGGGCCCATAACCATTTGTTGGAATGTAAAGCCAAATCAAACTACTCGGTTTTAATTCCAGGTTAAAAGGTAATCTTTATTCGAACTCATCTCGTCAGGTCATTACAAGCGACCGTGTTGGTCTAGCGATTGTTACATTTAATTTGTGTTTCTCTTTCTTAGACTTGTCTACCTACTATTGCTTGTAGCACACACACCTAAGCTGCCGCGCACGTGTTGTACAGCTTTAAGTTTCCCACCTAAAGCTTTACGTGCAATATTGCATACATGCTGGCTTATCAAGATACATTCTTAACTGATATAAGTGAAGCGCCTGATGAATGGCAAATTGCTTTTATTTACATTTCATAGTAACTGTAGTGAAATGTTATTCTCAACAGTTTGTATGGTCAGCAAAATAATGATCAATTATGCTGAAAGTATATAAAATTAAACCTAAATATAAAATTTATTACCTTCACGCTTTTTGTAATGCACTTTATCATTCCCCACACTCTCGTCAAATTTAACTCTAAACTGAATGAGATGTCACTCACTTTCGCTAAAAGTGAACCTCTGAAACGAACCTACTCTGAACAGAGTTTTTATGATATTACTCATTTATGGGTAGAGTGACCATGTGTCAAAAATTGAGTAGGAATCACCCTCTTCTTAAAAAACCGCTTTGAAATGAAACTGAGTAAAAGCTACTCAGTTTGCTCGTTTTGACTTTTGATCCCTTTGATGAGTGAAACTGCCAGAGGATTGTTCCATAAAATTTGAACAAAATCACAAGTTTTTTTCAAATTTGTATTTTGCATATACATATATGTAATTTGCATATACATATAAAACAAACAAACCTTATCAAATCATTAGTGTATCTTCTGCCTTAGCAGCTTCATCAAATCCGCAGCAATACGGTTTACTGTTGCCCAGGAACTGTGACTTGAGGTTTTAAATAGTACACATGTCCATAACCATTCTCATATCTGGAGGAACTCTAATACATAAATAAAAAACACTTTTTTCAAACAACAATACAACACGTTTTTCCACAAAACTTATTTTTAGCGAAACGTTTTTAAATGTTTTTATTACTGTAGATAATATTGCGGATAACATATATGGCGGTTAGTTAAAAAAAGAGGTACGATAAAATGTTTTAAAAATCGGCATAATGAAATTAGGATTAAACGTTTTCGATAAGCGCGTATCGGCCCTACGATTGAATAAATCAATCGTGTGAAAGTGAATGAATAGCGAGTCGCGTTGACGGCATTCAATCGTCTCGCTCATATGCGAGTATGAATTAACTCATAAACTAAACTTTTCAAGGTGGCAGCACTGTATCCCTTCTTGATCATTGAGTGTCCTTCGGGTTTCTTCTTTACCATCAGAAGTCCTTTAAAGAGAGCAGACCGGAAATCCGAGTCAGTTTTGAGACAGACGTGAATAAGTGTAGACTCGTTGTGAAGTGACCAGTCGAAAAATAAGTTATCAAAAATGGAGAAATCCGACAATGGCAAAGTCTTGGATAACCAAATCGCTCCCAACAAAAAGTAAGTAATAGTAAGTAAGGTTCAAATAAACTAAAAGGATTTTTTCGGCCACGAAAGTAAAGTGCGGACTGCAAAAAAATGGCGATTTAATTTGTGAAACGTGTCCTTAAAATGGCTTGGATAGAATGCGATTATAATCGTTTGTGAAATAAAAGTTACTAGCTACGAAATTGGGCCGTTGTTTAATGTACTACTGTTGATCGCCAATACGTGAATAATAATATTGATTGTATGAAATTAGTGAATGAATTAGATGTAAAATAATATGTGCCAAAAATACGCACTAGATTTAGACGTTAGTTTTTTTTTTCTTTACCGGATAATTGACAAACAAACAATTTAAAGCTGCGATCTACATATGATTCGAATTGACCCGTCAAAGGACATAATCGAACCCTCGAGCGGGTTGGTACGTTCCGTAGAGAGCGTTGGACCCGATGGGTCGCAGGACATAATCCAATCCTTGAGAGGTTTGGTGCGTTCCATAAGGAACCTTCGACCCAGTTGGTCAGTCGAGAAAATCCAACCCTCGAGCGGGTTGGTACGTTCCGTAGAGAGCGTTAGACCCGGTGGGTCGCAGGACATAATCCAATCCTTGAGAGGTTTGGTGCGTTCCATAAGGAACCTTCGACCCAGTGGGTCAGTCGAGAAAATCCAACCCTCGAGCGGGTTGGTACGTTCCGTAGAGAGTGTTGGACCCGGTGGGTCGCAGGACATAATCCAATCCTTGAGAGGATTATTGCGGTTCATAAGAAACGTTCGACCCAATGCTTCAGAGGATAGGACTCAATGAATCACCTGACAGATTTCGATCTTCGTGAGGGTTGATGCGTTCCACATTCATTTGATCCAATGGGTCAAGAGAAGAAATTTCAATCCTCAAGCGGGTTGGTGCGATATTACGGTATAAAATAGAGTGAACTATCTGAACGAACTGGTAGTTAATAATATCTGGAATTTATAATAATATGAATGAACGATTAAAGATATAAATATGTGTTTTGTATTTGAACAAAATTGAAAGTGAAGAATATAATTTTAATGTTAAATTTTTGTCATGAGTAGAAATCAGATGAAGTAATGCACAATATGAATATTATGTTATATTTCTGCAGGAAAATGACCAGAGCAACGACTAAAGATGCAGTATCTTTGGCGAAAGAGCTTGAAGACGAAAGAAAGCTTAACTGTACCTTGAGATCGAAACTTAAGAAAGCACGGACTGAAAAAAAGCAACTGGAGCAATCATTCGCAGAAGGTAGTTTTGTGAGAATGCATTCCACCATGCGCGAAGATAATCCTAGTAATGAGCAAAATTCCGTGATAGCATCTATGAGTAATCTTTCTTTCGCGTCGCTTCAAGTACCAGAATGCAAGCCATGTGACGGCGAAGAAGACATCGATCGCAAAACATATGAGCAATAAAAGGATCTGCTGGAAGCATCAATGCAGTTAGCTGGAGTATCCGATGAATTTACAAAAATGAATATATTCAAAATAAAAGCAGGGTCAAAGCTTTTGGATATTCTTGAAGGAGTAGCATCAAGCTCGAATTCACCGGACGCATCTACAGTACCGTATTCAAATGTTGTTCAACGGCTCGATTCATTCTTTGGTTCACGAGATTACTCATTCATGCAACGACAAAAGCTTCGGTCACTGGGACAAAAAGCAGGAGAGTCAAACTCGTAATACGTGAAAAAGGTGATAGCAGTTGCAAAACTCTGTGATTTTGACTGAAATATTCTACTGGAACAGGTTGCTGATTCCATACAGGCTAATGCTTTTAATCGCAGAGTCCGTGAAATGGCTAGAAAATTTCTACGTAAAGGAGGACAGCTCGCAGAGTTGGTTGATACAGTTCGGGCTTTAGAGATGAATCAGATGAACGAAGAAATTTACATTATGAATCATCAGCAAGTCCAACGGCAGGTGCAGGTGGCTGCTGTTGCTATTGACAGTTCCAGAAACGAGCAGTTTCATAACGATCGGATTGAAAATCAACAATATCCACGAAATAGACAGCAAGGATATGGCAGTAACTGGAGAGATGCTAGAGGGAGGGGATTCACCCAACGTGGAAAGGGTGGACAGATAGCTTTCAAACAAGATCGTTGTGGCAGGTGTTTGAGCAATCGGCACAATGCAAAGGAATGTTGGGCAATTCAAGTGACATGCCATAATTGCCAACGTATGGGACATGTGGCCCGCGCTTGCCGTCGAATGCAATCAGCAGGTCCAATGAAACAACGCATTAGTACCGATGGAAAGGAGTCTACGCCGAAGAAGATCGCCATCGTTAAAGATGACGAGGATGAAGCAGCAAATGATAGCGTGAGCTCACCGCCTACAGTTAACTAAATAAATCCAACTTACTTTCTATTGCCTGATTTTTTTAAGTTAGTTAGTTTTCTAACATTGAATTTTTTGTTTACGACTAAAGCATATTTTTTAGAGACAAAATTTGATTTCAAAATCAATAAACATACAATTGGCAAAACACTTAAATGGAATGATTATATTGGTCATTTTTTTTTTATTTCCAGAATAATTTATCGAACGCCAAAACTCGAATTTCCATAAATGAACTTACTCAGTCCGAAAATTCAATCGCATTTAACGAGAGCTCGTCTCATAATGCTGAAAACACAGCAAATGCTACACTGATGAATGCAGGCATTTCAAAGGTTCGTGACTCATTGAATCTGAATAAAAGTGGTGAAATAGTTGGTAACATAGCAGGTACGAAAGTCAGTTTTTTAATCGACTCGGGCTCAGACGTGAATACAGTCGGAAGCAATACATACCAACTGTTATAAAAAAATGACGAAACCAGAGCAAGGTTATTCTGCATCAACGCAGGTACTGACAAGCCACTTAAGGCTTACGCATCATCGGGTCACATCAATGTTGTTGCATCTTTTGTAGCAGAGCTCATCATTACTGATGATCGACCTCAATATAATGAAAAATTTTATGTAGTCGATAACGCACGCGCATTGTTAGGTAGAGACACTGCCATTAGATATAGTATTCTGCAACTGGGTTTGGAAGTACCGATCCGAACGAAGAATCCCGTAAACTTCCCTGGAGAAATTTTTTCACTAAAGGTTTCTGAGCAATTTCCAAAGTTCAATGTCCCTCCAGTGATACTTAGTGATCACACCATGCCACCTTCGAGAAGGATATTCACAAATATTCCACCGGCTTTTAAAGCCGAGACGGAACGACGCATCAAAGATCTTTTAGTGTCAGGCATCATTGAACGCGTCACGGATTCAATGGACAGATCGTATTGCTCATCTCTTTTGGTTGTTCCTAAGGGTAAACAAGATATAAGATTAGTGGTAGATCTCAGAGGTCCAAATAAAGCGATTATCCGTACACCGTTTCCAAAGGCTTCCATTTGGTCTGACGAACGCCCCCGACATATTTCAGGAGATCATGCAGACGATCGTGTTAGCTGGATGCCAAGGCGTTCGGAATTACCTTGATGACATTTTGGTATCAGGTAAAACCAAAGCAGAACATGACGACAATTTGAGGAATGTAATGCGAAGGCTGCGCGATCACAACGTCTCCATAAACAACGAAAAGTGTGTGTTCGGACAGCAGTCAGTGAAATTTATCAGTTTCAAATTGGGCCATGACGGACTGAGAGTCGAAGAAGAAAAGTTAAAGGCAATCAGAGGTTTTCGTAAACCAGAAACGCAGCAAAAAGTGAAGAGTTTCCTAGGATTGGTTAATTTCACGGATCGGTTCATCCCCAACAGAGCGGACAAAACCAAAAAGTTGAGGGAACTCGCTAAATCCGAATATTTTTATTGGGGTGATGAGGAAGAGAGAGAATTCTTTTTCTTACAAGAGAGGGCTTTAGAAACGATCTCCAGACTTGGATATTTCAACGTTAACGATTATACGGAGCTTTATGTCGATGTTTCTCCATTCGGCTTAGGGGCTATGCTTGTACAATATAAAAATGATGGAGTTCCAAGAGTAATTTCTTGTGCGTCCAAGGCTTTAACGACAACTGAAATGAAATATCCTCAAACCCAAAAGGAATCACTTGCACTGGTTTGGGGAATCGAAAGATTTACATTTTATCTTACTGGAATAACTTTTGTGGTACGCACTGATTCCGAAGCTAACGAATTTATCTTCGGCAAAGGGTACAAATCAAGCAAGCGTGCAATATCTCGGGCGGAATCGTGGGCCTTACGATTTTAAAATAAAGCGAGTGCCAGGAGACCAGAACGTAGCAGACGCTCTCTCTCGCCTGATTTCAAAGGCACAAATTGATGAGCCCTTCGAGGAGGAAGATTAGCCAAATCTACTATTTTGCCTGGAAGCTGGTTTCATGAATATAACATGGCAGGACATTGAACTGGAATCGGAAACAGATGACGATCTGGCTGAAGTACGTACATCCATAAAGACTGGAGTTTGGCCGAATCATCTCGTTAGTTACGAGGCACAGCAAAACAACTTTAGAAATCTAGCGCCAAGGCTGTTCAAAGGAGATAAAGTCGTCCTTCCCTCAAGTTTACGCAAAAAAGCTATAGGAGAATCCCACAAGGGCCATATTGGGTCTACCGCAATGAAACGAATTCTCAGAGAATATTTCTGGTGGCCTGGAATGAGCGGGGATGTCGAAAAATTTGTTCAAAATTGTAACGCTTGCATCGTACTTTCCAAAAAAAATCCTCCGATTCCACTCTCAAGTCGCCAGTTACCTGAAGGTCCCTAGGAGATACTGCAAGTGGATTTTCTGGCGGTTCATGGCTGCGGGTTTGGAGAGTTTATGGTTCTGGTGGACACGTACTCCAGATTTCTTACGGTGGTTGAAATGAGATCTACGGATGCTAGAGGCACCAATCAAGCACTTCAGAAAATTTTCTTCATGGGGGGTTTACCGCTCATCCTACAAAGTGATAACAGCCCCCCTTTTCAGAGTAGAGAGTTTGTACAATTTTGGGAGGCAAAGGGTGTAAAAGTAAGAAAATCTATACCACTGTGCCCACAGACAAACGGTGCGGTAGAACGCCAAAATCAAGGTGTTATCAAAGTGTTGGCAGCAGCCAAAGTTGATGGTAAGAACTGGCGAGACGCACTGCAGGAATATGTGCACGTGCATAACACGCTCAAACCACACGCAAGACTCGGGATTACTCCTTTAACTCCAATAACACCAATAACTCAGGTGGGGTGGAAGCACAGGGGTGCGTTTCCTTCACTTTGGAATTCAAAATCAGAGGATATTCTCGATCGAGACAACGTACGAGACACAGATACGGTGACGAAGTTGCAGAATAAAAAATATGCTGTTGGCAGAAGAGGTGCAAAATCTTCCAATCTAGGAGTTGGAGACATCGTCTTAATGGCGATACCAAAGAAAGGAAAAACGGACCCTTCTTTCGGTGATGAGCGATTTACTGTGCTCTCTCGAGACGGAGCTAGGGTAGTTGTTAGAAGTATGCGTGGAGTCCAATACACGCGAAGCATAAATGATCTCAAGCGAGCTCCGATGAATAGGGATTATGCTGAGAAAGAAGAACTCAATCCTGAAGACGAAGCTGAGAACTTGGAAACAAATGAACGCCTTATTGACATTGGAGGCCTCGACGAGAATCCTGAAGCCGACACTGCAAACATCGAAACAGCTTCACGTCCTTACAATGAAGAAGGTTCAACCTACGAAACGACAAAGCGTCCAAATAGAACCAAACGTATACCAGCTAGGTTCAACGACATGTGCTTGTATTACATATACGAATAGTATCACAAATTTCTGTATTAATAAAATCGACACATATAAATCGTCAATCCACTTACCTCAGCATTGTTGGTACAAAAAAAAAGAAAAACGTCCACATCATAGACACGGTGCTCCTTCATATAATTTAAACCAGTAACATCATGAAACATGTTTTTCTCGCTCTTAGCAGTCGGATGTGTCTGTTGAAAACAGCTTCATCTAGTTTTAGGATTGGAATAAATCCATGTCAACAAACGACATAACCTCTTTGGGTTTCTTCTCTGTAATGCAACATTTCTGGAACGATTTTTTCTCCTTGTTTTGTTTAGGTATAATCACGAAATTCTTTTTCCGACC
Source organism: Wyeomyia smithii (assembly GCF_029784165.1). NCBI lineage: Eukaryota > Metazoa > Arthropoda > Insecta > Diptera > Culicidae > Wyeomyia > Wyeomyia smithii. The sequence continues at coordinate 108,861,952 of NC_073694.1, forward strand.
TACTATTTGATCGCGACAAAGGCGTTTAGCTTTGCAAACCTTCCAGTAGGTAGGTATATCGTCATTTGATAGGCTTATCCTTTTACCTTAATTTTTTTTCCAATGTTGTACATAACATTTATGTGACTGCGAGCAAAATCTTGAGCAAATTTTCTTGGAAATCTAGTTTTCGTTTGTTGCACTACGTCCCAGAGCGGAGGTATATTTATTTATTCTCCTACGCAAAGCGATCAATAATATATTTGATAGGGGGCTTATGAACAGACAAATTATATTTTTTCAAGTATAACTTTGAAAAAACTTATTCTGATATCGTGCTCAGAAAATATCACAACAAGACCTGTCATCAGCTCGCAGAGATGCCAGAGGTATTTTTTTCTTCTTTCTGAAATATTGACAACTGCTCGAAAAAAACAGATCATTGCTTGAAATCCAGGCCTATAGAAAGCCGCTTTTTTTCTTGACCAACAATAACGTGGGTTCGAAATGCAAACGGAACTGAGATATATAAATGATTCTGTTAGTATTCGGTATTACAAGATAGATACTGGTAATACCCTATTCGCTAGAATTAGCTAGAGAGTAGAAGAGGAGAAGGATGTAGATAATATTGCGGATAATATATAGGGCGGTTAGTTAAAAAAAGAGGTACGATAAAATGTTTTAAAAATCGACATAATAAAATTAGGATTAAACGTTTTCTATAAGCGTGTATCGGCCCTACGATTGAATAAATCAATCGTGTGAAAGTGAATGAATAGCGAGTCGCGTTGACGGCATTCAATCGTCTCGCTCATATGCGAGTATGAATTAACTCATAAACTAAACTTTTCAAGGTGGCAGCACTGTATCCCTTCTTGATCATTGAGTGTCCTTCGGGTTTCTTCTTTACCATCAGAAGTCCTTTAAAGAGAGCAGACCGGAAATCCGAGTCAGTTTTGAGACAGACGTGAATAAGTGTAGACGCGTTGTGAAGTGACCAGTCGAAAAATAAGTTATCAAAAATGGAGAAATCCGACAATTACCACTCAAAAAAAGAGTAAAGCAGAAAATTATGACAATCTGAGTAACTGTTACTCAGTTCGGCAAACGAAACTTACTCAATTTTTGACGTTTTAATAGACAATGTAAAACTGAGTCAAAGTTGCTCAATTTAGAGTAAAATTAAAGGAGCGTATAAGGGAAGACATCTGACTTCTTACTCTTCTTCTTCACACACCTCGATGATCCCTGTTGTAGTTTTCGTAAGTGATACCATTCACTCGGAAAATACTTGAATGTTTTTAATGCTGCATCATGCACAATTCCTCCTGCAGGCGATAGTTCTACCGTCTGAGGGTTACCGGAGAATCTGCATCTTTAATATCCTTAAAATCAAACGTGTCATCTATCAATGGTTATGTCTCCTGCACGCTCCTTCAATTTTACTCTAAATTGAGCAACTTTGACTCAGTTTTACATTGTCTATTAAAACGTCAAGAATTGAGTAAGTCAAAGGGATCAAAAGTCAAAACGAGCAAACTGAGTAGCTTTTACTCAGTTTCATTTCAAAGCGGTTTTCTAAGAAGAGCGTATTGCAAATCTTTTCATAAATGCAACAAATGTTGATTTCTTTGTGCGCCTGTCAGTTGCGCGATAATTATCCGCACATTGACATGTAGGCAAAAAGACAACAGAAACAAATATAATTCGTTCGCGATTTCAACCCGGGCTTAAATTTGTTCGAAGTTTATTTAAAAATGTTTAAAATAAATCATGAAGTTTTTAACCAACACGCATCAACTAATACGAAATACCATGCTCTCTACGGTTTCTACTTTCTGCAGTTGTCTAAACGGCAATGTGCTCAAATTTACGGAAAACATCCTAGTACAATTACTAGATGGATTCAAAATTATCAACAGCACGGCATTGTATCCCGAAAGACAAGGCAGCGAGTTTATTTGCGATTCGGTGAGGAAAAGCGAGCCTGGATAATCAACCTTTTCAAAAAAAAACCTACACTTTTCCTCAATGAGGCTAAAGAAGCTTTCTTGAAGGCCTTTAATATTCCTATCAGTACATCTTCAATATCCGTTATCCTACATGAAGAAGGACTCACTTGGAAGGTACTTGAACGGAGAGCAATCCAAACCCAAGAAGACAAAATTTGTTTTTTCGTCAACGAGCTTGCAAACATTGCTTGGGATCTACATAATCTAGTTTTTCTAGATGAAGTGTCAATTGACAACAGAGGAATGCTACGAAATCGTGAATACGCGATGAAAGGGAAGCGACTTATTTTCAGAGGAAAATTCAATCGCAAGGCACGTGTATCCTTACTGTGTTTCCTGAATCGAAACGGAATTTTGGACTCGTACATGACGGATGGAACTTTCACACGCGCTAATTTTTTTGAGTGCTGTCGCAACATTGCTAACAGCGGAAAAGTGTTTAAGTGAATAATCAGTAAATATAAAGCATTAACAAAAAATAATGTCTCGTGATAAAAAATATTCTGGAATTCAGTTGTTATAACTTACAGTGTGGCGCACAAAATTCTCATTTTTCTATGGATTTGCAATATTTAAATTGCTACGTAGTGCAACCAAAAATTACATAGTGAAATCAGTAAAGACAGAGGCACGCTTACAAGCGATAAGCTCCTCAACTGTATAAGAAAAAAAAAACAATACAATACAAACAATGGTGTGAAGAGTGAAAACAAAAAAAAAACAATAATCAGCTACAAAAAAAAACTTTTTTTAATTTAAATGATCAGCCCAAACAGCGGATTTATTAAAAACAATGACAAATGTAATGGACGATTTCAAAGAGCAGCAATAACTGCAAATACTCCTATTATTCAAGAAAAATATAAAAACTGTAAAGAAAAAGAGATCGAATTGATATTAACATTTGAAGTAAACGGACAAGTGGAAAAAAGAAAAACGCGCTTCGAGCGACAACCGACGGTACTGGAAGACTTAACCAAAGAATGGTACGAATCGTGGAAAGAACTTAACATTAAACAATGAGAAGAAAACATTAGATCAGTTGGTGACAAAAGTGAAAAGACAATACCAACAGGTGTACAAAACTAGAAGGGCAACTATCTCGCCCATAAGAGATAAACAGCGCGAAGAAAAAAAAGAACAGGTATAAAATACAACGGCAGCTGAAGTAGCAGAAATAACGATTCGGTGGACGAGACCGAACCGGCATCAAGGACAACAAGCTCGTATCCAGCAGCAACACATGTGACAGCAGCAACAGTATCGCCACGGAAACAACAAGTAACCATACTTATATCTAAAACAATTTTTTTTTAAATATTTACAATTGATAATAGTTACAATGTTCATATAGTTACAAACTGTTTATAACTCAAAAAAAAATTTTTTTATATCTTCTCAATATACAAATTATGAAATTAGAAAAATATTATAAATAAATGTTCATTTTGAATAAATACGCATATGCTTACACTTTAAAAGCAAAAGCCTAAATGTCAAAATTATACGAGGATTTGGAAAATTTACATAGATACCTCAAGAAAGCAATAAACACAAAGCTCTCGGACGAAGAAAAGACATACCAAAAGACACCTCAGTAACATACTAACAAAAGGGGTAGAAGAATATTTACATGAAATCAACGATAACATCCCCGACAAAGAGTTTAACACTATCGTGAAAAATACAAGGACGCTAACCTACGAAATCAACAACATAACAGACTTAAAATTACAATACAACAAAAATAACACTACTGACCCAATTCCTGGCAGTAGCAGAAGCAATAACCCACCTACGGGAAATAAAGACAACACAGCAAAAATCCCTAACACTAACCCACTACCAGACGGTGACAAAACCACCACGGCGACAAAACAAACTACTGACCCACCTCCGGGCAGCAGCGGAACACAAAATACTGACCCGCTTACCAGACAATTAGCAAACATGGCAAACAACGAAGAAGACAACTCAACGTTCGATATAAAACAAGCGACAGCGCTTGTACCAACATATGACGGGAGCGCTAATGCACTCAGCTCATTTGTCGACGCAGCTAATCTACTGGCCGAGTTAACACCACAAAACCAAGTAAAGACAGCAATTAAAACAGACAGGGATTGCCACCAGTAATCAACACCATAAACGAACTGGTACTCGATGTGCAACGTAGATGCAAATCGAAAGAGACCCCCGATGCACTTATTGCTAAGTTGGGACAAATCAAAAATAAAAACACGAATGAACTTTGTAAGGAGATTGAAAATCTCACACAAAAGCTAAAATTCCTATACATGGAACAAGGTGTACCTGCTGCAACAGCAAACACTTTAGCTATCAAATCAGGGCTCAATTCCCTGATTAAAGAAGTCCAGCCTAAGGAATTGAAAACAATCCTGAAAGCAGGCAAATACTCAGAAATAACAGAGACAGTCCAATAGGTGCAAGAGTTCACCACAGATACCGCTTTAGGAGGAGAAAATACACACAATGTACTCTCACTCAAACACTCACGAAATCCTAACAGATTTCGAGAAATCCGGGCACCAATAGCCCAATACAACCACTACCAACCAAGAAACAATAATTATAGAGGTAGAGGTAGTAATTACGGTTATTTCAGAAATTTCCACGATAATGACCAACACTTCAGACAAGGTGGAGAAAATCAAAGACCACCGCAGCAATATTATAACAACAGAGGGAGAGGAAATTCCTCATACCGAGGGAACTCCGGAAACACTCAACAAAGAGGTAACAGAATGTTCCTGTTACACCCGAATCAACCAGAGGCCGAAGCAAATAACGCTCCGACTCAGACAAATGATATACCCCAGGCCAAACCAGGCACCGGTGCAATACACACAACGTACAAATCAGGCACCGATGCAATACACACAGAGTAATTTTTTAGGAGAAAATTATACATAATGAACATCAGTGCGTCAAATTTTGTGAAAATTTACGTGCGGATGGCAAACTCATTGTGTCACTTTATATTAGATTCAGGCGCTGACATCAGCGTTATAAAGATTATACCAATACCACCAACACAACTAGTGAACCCAAATAACAAGATTCAGCTAACGGGAATCACAAACCAGACAATAGAAACCCTAGCAACGACAACAACTCAATTACATTTCGGAAACGATTTGGTGATTAATCACACGTTTCATGTCGTAGATAGCAACTTTCCGACAGCCACTGACGGCATTTTAGGGCGAGATTTTCTCGCCACAAACAGATGCAACATTGACTACGAAAGTTGGCTGTTAAATTTTTCTGTAAATAGTAGCCCTGTGTCTTTGCCAATAGGAGACACAGTGGACAAAAATTATGTTATACCAGCAAGATGTGAGGTAATCAAAAAACTCCACAACCTTCAAATTAATGAGGGCATGATAGTGACTTCACTAGAATTAGCTCCAGGAGTGTTCTGTGGAAGCTCTATCATATCCCGAAATACACCTTTTATAAATACAACAGAAAAGAATGTAAATATACCACTTAAGATTTTTAATTGTAAGATACAATAAGAACCACTTAGTAATCATAAAATATTAGACAACAAGAAAACCCAAAATAAAAACTATCAACGTGAGCAAGAAATCTCACAACATATCAACAATGCCAGCGTACCAGAATACGCGAAAAATGAATTTAAAAATTTAATTAATAATTACGCGGACATATTCTGTTTACCGCATGAATCATTGTCAACTAATAACTTTTACACACAGGAAATAAACCTAACGGATAATGTACCAGTATATATTCCAACTACAAAACAATTCATTCCCAAAAAGACGAAATTACGCGTCAAGTGGACAAAATGCTAAAAGAAGAAATTATTGAACCATTCGTTTCACCGTACAACAACCCTATTTTGTTAGTACCGAAGAAAAGTGAAACGAATGCAAAGAAATGGCGTTTAGTTGTAGACTTCAGGCAACTAAACAAGAAAATACAAGCCGACAAGTTTCCACTACCAAGAATTGATGCTCTACTAGATCAACTTGGCATAGAGCTAAATTTTTCAGCACTTTGGATCTGATGTCAGGATTTCATCAGATACCGCTCGATGAAAATTCAAGGAAATACACATTATTTTCTACACAATCAGGTCATTTCCAATTTACAAGAATGCCATTCGGACTAAATATAAGCCCGAACAGCTTTCAAAGAATGATTACAATTGCGATGGCTGGTTTAACACCAGAAATGGCTTTTGTCTATATTGATGATATTATAGTAACTGGTTGCTCAGTGAAACATCATTTGAATAATTTACCAAAAGTATTCGACAGACTATGCGAGTACAATCTAAAATTAAACCCGAGCAAATGCAAATTTTTTAGTAACGAAGTAATATATTTAGGACACAAGATATCTAACAAAGGTATTTTGCCTGACAACTCAGAATTCGATGCAATAAAAAATTATCCCATACCAAAGAACAGTGACGAAGTACGACGATTTGTTGCATTTTGCAACTATTATCGCAAATTCGTTCGCAGTAATAGCACATCCATTAAATCAATTACTTAAGAAAAAACAACAATTCGTTTGGTCAGAGCAATGCCAAAAAGCATTCAATACATTAAAAAAACTACCTTTTATCACCACAAATACTTCAACTTCCCGACTTTACAAAAACATTTATTTTAACCACAGACGCTTCAGATGTCGGATGTGGAGCAGTTTTGTCTCAAATAATAGACGAAGATGAATTACCTGTAGCCTTCGCGAGTAAAACATTTACCCAAGGTGAACGTAACAAAGCAGTTATTTTAAAAGAGTTAACAGCAATTCATTGGACTATTAACCACTTTAAATCTTATTTATATGGAAACAAATTCATTGTTAAGACAGACCATAGACCACTTGTGTTTCTGTTCGGTATGAAAGACCCAACATCGAAACTGACAAGAATGCGTCTTGATCTGTGTGAATTTGATTTCGAAATACAGTACATCAAAGGGAGGGGCACCGTGGGAGCGGACGCGTTATCACGTGTTGTCATTTCCTCTGATGAACTCAAACAAAATTCCATCTTAATGGTAAATACAAGATCTATGACACGAAGTCAAGGAATAAAAATTATACAAAATAAGACGGAGTGCGAGTCCAAGATTGATCACCTTGCGATGTACACTACCAAAAATTTAAGCGATGTTAGAAGTTTATTGAAATTACAAACAAAATTCGAAAATGATTATGTCGAATTTGCAGTATGCACAAAGGCGCGAATAATACCAAGGTAAAATGAACAGGTAACCAGTTACCAATTCAAAATACAAAATGGTAATGAAAGTCAAATTGTCAAATTTGCACTTACAAAAATCAAAGAAGATATGAACAAGATGAAAATAAATAAAATTGTGCTGTCTCGAGACGATGAAATATTTAAATATGTACCCATGGAAGTACTCAAAGAAATGAGTAATAAAGCATTAAAGAATGTGCAAATAATAATTTATAAATCAGCAATATTCATTAGTGATGTTTGCAAGGTAAAAGAAATTTTAAAAAGCCACCATGAAACACCAACAGGAGGACATATCGGACAACACCGACTGTACCTTAAATTAAGAGGAATATATGCATGGCGAAATATGAGGAAATCAATTTCTCAATTCATAAAGGCCTGTGAATTGTGCAAATTAAACAAAATAACAAAACATACAAAGGAATGTACTACAATAACACCCTCAAAACCATTCGAAGTAGTAGCTATCGACACGATAGGATCCCTACCAAAATCGAATAACAACAATAGATACGCTGTAACAATACAGTGTGAATTAACAAAATATATAGTTTTAATACCAATACCAACCAAAGAAGCTAACGTCATAGCAAAAACGTTAGTGGATAATTTTATATTAATATACGGAAAATTTCTAGAATTGAAGTCAGATCAGGGCACAGAGTATAAAACCGAAATACTCGACCAGATCTGCAAATATTTAAAAATCAAACAAACATTCGCTACAGCTTACCATCCACAGACAATTGGTTCGTTGGAGAGGAACCACAGGTGTCTAAACGGATACCTGAGATCCTTCGTCAACGAACACCAATCTGACTGGGATGATTGGCTACCATATTATGCATTTACTTACAATTCAACACCACATACAGATCACGGATACACACCTTACGAGTTAGTATTCGGATTTAAACCACGACTACCACAAGAGACATATGACAATACAATAGACCCCGTATACAATTTCGAACAATACAGTAAAGAAATGAAGTATAAAATACAGGAGTCCAACGAGAAAGCAAAACAAAAATTAATAGATCAAAAATATCAGAGAAAAGAAGTGCTCGACAAAAATGTAAACCCGTTGCTTATTCAAGTTAATGATACAGTATATTTGCAAACAGAAAATAGGAAGAAACTAAATTCGTTTTACAACGGACCATACAAAATCACAAAAATTATAGATCCAAATTGTGAAATAAGACGATCCACTCAAATCAAACATTCACAGTACACAAAAACAGACTTATAAGAGCATAAGGAGAGATGTAAGCTGAAACCTTACGAGGACAACATGATCCTCCAAATTTTAATGACTTTCCAAATGGACCCAGAAAACATATTCCCACGGGCCGGATAGTCAAACATCTTCAAAATTATTCCCACGACAAGTGTTGCATATGACACTAGCCATACGCAAACCACTTCTCTCCCACCGAACTAACCCAATTCCTAAAACCCATGTTACTTAACAAATCCTAATTCTAACATACGGTTTCCCACGACAAGTGTTGCATATGACAACTAGCCATACGCAATCCACTTGAGAATTCCCACCGAGCTAGCCAAATTCCTAAAACCATGTTTCACCACAAATCCTGATTCCCATGCCTACATGCCAACCACTTGAGAATTAACCAAGTTGCGTGTAGTCATATGAGATACAACCCAAACCTTACTCAACCCGCTTTTTCGTCACCTCATAAATTCCCATGCGCTGCAAGCAAAGGTAGCAGCATGCACCTTTTCTCATGACCCATTTTCACTCTCTTTCTATTTCCACACCTAAGCCGGAATCGCTAGCAGCTAAGCAGAAAAGCGACTCTGCGATTATATTGAAACAGTGCTGATTATAATACGCCTACGCGTATGCAATCAGCCGATGCTCGAAAGCTTGTGAGAATTGGACGCTTTCAAGCTACCACTACACAAGTCCATACCATGACAAATTATTGCCATTGGCCACGCCTAGTTAGACAAAGCAAGATTATACAGACTAATACACTGTAGGAGAAAGTTTAGAATGTATTAGGTAAAAGTTAGAGATTAAGAAGTGACTTAGAGTTAAGTTAAGTTTTAATAAATCAATCTCGTCCAGGAGTTCAAACTGGCAAGTAGTGCTCTTTTATTTATATGAAAAGAAGGTCCCGATAAGTGAAAAAGTGAACAAGTTTACATGACTAAAAATAAGTTTAGACTCCCTTAGAGTCAACCTTGCGCTTTGAGAAGAGATCTGGCACCTCTGACCACCGATGGAAAAAAATCGCTTCTAGCGACTAATGAATACGTATAAACCAAGCCTATGATGCATTGACATCGTCGTCAGTGTGCGAGTTATTCTTATTCTTCGCACATTTGCAAACAGACCTCCATGGTAGGTGAATAACGAAGATCACAAAAGAGCACCATATAAAAAAAATCGTTACTGGTGCACTCTCTCCGCCTTCCTTCTTACGATGTACTTTTCATCGTGAAAGCACGCAATATATGTTATTCTCTATGTGCACAGCTGAGAATATAAAGTTAGTCGCGTTATGAAAAAGTAATGAATAAGAGAAATTGGATCGTAAATATTTACTCAATGATGGGGATTTTTTTTCAAGAAAGAGAGTTCGTGTTTTCCTACTCTCACTCAACTCAACGGGGTTTTTTTTGGTGGTAGCTGGTAGGTGCAAGCGCAAGTGCAAATTGCTAGTTGGTTAGAAGCTTTTGTCGGTATAAGGCGTCAAGATGGACAAAGGGCTAAGAAAAAATAATGTATCCGAAAAAGTTCGGCAAATGTTTGTGGCGGAGAATGGCAATTTCCGGTGCACGGCGGTGGAAAATTGTAGCTATCGGCCAAAAGTCATTAACGTTACGAACTGCCATCGTAACTTTTTCTCTCTCAGTTTGCCATGATCAGACAACAAATATTTAGCTAACCTTTTATAGTGTTTTCATAACAAAAAATGAGATTTCGGAGATATTAACTTAAACAACTTTTTAACAATTTTAAATTTTGTGTATTGATAATGTAAAGCAATGCCTTGGTGCTACATTCCGTCTTGAAATTTGAACTTCTGTTTATTATACACAGACTTCGCAGCCAACTGTTGAGTGTACAGGACAATTGCGGGGCTAGAGCTACGATCCTTCTGACACTATTAGTTTTCCCCGAGCTGGAGAAAGAGAGAGAGACTTTTTTATTTCAAATAAAGTTGTTCCTTGATCATTGACAAAATTGATTTTTTTGACGTAGAATACGTCTTACGGCAACATATATAGGGGTTCAACTTCAATACAGGGATCCAATTTCGAAAACCGAAAACATGGAGAGCGTCACGAAAATTGTCCAATTTCAAACGTTCTAAACTCAGTCAGATTTCAACCGATTTCCGTCATTTTTGCAGCAATCGATTGGAAAATCATTTAACCCTCTAACGCTCACAAGGTTTATGTTTAAAATTTATAGCTTCACGAAAAAATTCAAGCTGAACACTTTGTAGACTAACTAAAATTACTGTCAACTGTAGTATTTTGAAGAAAATGCCCAGTGATGCTCTGAGGCAGCATATAAAAGTTTATAGAACAATCGTAAGCACAACAAACTACTTTATGTCAAGATATGGTGATTATAATTCTTGGTGCTCTAGAGTCACCATGAGCGGGAAAGAGTTAAGCAACCGTCCAAATGCAGAAAATTGTAATCTGACTGTTCGAACTATTGTACTATTGAAAATTGTTTAACCTTGTCGAAACGTAAATGTCGACCTTTGATTGGTTGCTTGCTGCCTTTCCCTAAAAAGGACGACAGAATGGAGTACCTAGTTAGCCAGGAATGCACTCGTTGGGCTATATAAGAGACTGCTTCTCCTCAAGCAATCTCAGTTTACTAGCAGCAGGCAGCAGCGGCGGACAGTAGCAGCGATGGCAGTGGGCAAAGGCGACGTGGAGCAGCAGCGGGCAACAGCGGCGGCGGTAGTGGTTAGCTGCAGAACCTAACTTTTTCAGTTCGGTTCCCTTTTGATCTGAGTTGGACCCCACCAGTGGTAATTCAATTCAGATATCGTTGGGTGAATACAGCCAGAAATTAAATGAGACTCGCACCGCCAGGTGGTTTGAGAAGCCACCATCTTCCAGGGTGTATATATAGGGTGTGTGCACATATATAACGTGTGTGAATTTTTATAGCGTGTGTCGCAAGCGTGCGTGGCTAGCTATATAGCGCGTGCATGTCTATAGCGTGCGTGGCTTGCGTGTTCATGGTTATATAGTTCCTGTGCTTGTCTATAGCGTGTCTGTGCATGTCTATAGCATGTCTGTGCATGTTTATAGCGTGCGTGGCTAGCTATATAGCGTGTGTGCATATCTACAGCGTGCGTGGCTAGCTATATAGCGTGCGTGACTAGCAGTATAGCGATCCCGGATGAAAATAGAGATTTTAACTACTTCACGCATTTACCTGAATGTACCAATAGTGTATCAGTTCAAAATATAACTGTTTAAGAAATATTAACATCATTAGAATCCCTAGATGCAACTAAGGGTGCTGGACCAGATGGAATTCCACCATCTATGCTTAAAACATTTGCTTCTTCTTTTGCAAAACCACTGTTTTGGCTTTTCAATCTTTCAATCAAAACAGGTGAATTTCCTTCCATGTGGAAAAAATCATTTCTCATCCCGATCATTAAGTCAGGTAAACGCTCTGATATAAAAAATTATCGCGGCATAGCAATCATCTCTTGTATTCCGAAACTATTTGAATCAATCGTTAATAAACGAATTTTCGAACAGGTGAAAAATAGTATTACAATCAACCAACATGGTTTTTTCAAAGGAAGGTCCACAGCTACTAATCTATTAGAATTCGTTAATTTCACACTCGCTGCAATGGATAGAGGTAACTACGTTGAAACATTATATACCGATTATAGTAAAGCTTTCGATAGAGTCGATATAACATTACTGATTTTCAAACTAAAACGCATTGGACTAGATAACCAACTCGTGAAATGGATTGAATCTTATTTGACGAACAGAACACAATTTGTCCGTTTCAAAGGCCATCTCTCTGATCCAGTGAAGGTAACATCTGGAGTTCCGCAAGGATCACATTTAGGACCCTTACTATTCATTTTGTTCGTTAATGATGTAACCCTTTTACTTAACCAGATCAAAATTTTTATCTATGCCGACGATATGAAATTGTATATGGAGATTAAAAACCAGTCTGACCTCGAATTGTTTCAGTTGCAGATCAATACCTTCTATACTTGGTGTCTGAAAAGCGTACTTGATATAAATATTAAGAAATGTAATGTCATATCATATACAAGAAAACTTTCAATGCAAACTATGAACTATTACATAGGCCAACAACTTGTAGAGAGATGTACCAAAATGAGAGACTTAGGAGTGATCCTCGATTCGAAACTCACTTTCGTGAATCATTATAACACAATAATCAACAAAGCCAACAGTATGCTTGGTTTTATTAAACGTTTCAGTTATCATTTCAAGGACCCATACACAATAAAAACTCTTTTTGTGAGCTATGTTCGATCAATATTAGAGTACTGCAGTATAGTTTGGTCCCCATATCAAGAAGTTCATATCAATCGTATTGAATCAGTTCAAAAACAATTTCTGGTTTTTGCATTAAGAAAACTCAATTGGGCATCATATCCTCTCCCTTCTTACGAATCTCGCTGCATGCTTATTAATATCGAAACTCTGAAGAAACGACGAGAAACAACCATGATTACCTTTGTAAACGATATGATCTCACAACGTGTTAATTCACCAAATCTGCTGGAAACTCTTAACTTTTATGCTCCTTCTCGTCCTTTAATGAACACGCAATATTTTTACTAACAATAATTACCGGTCACTGTACGCCAAACATGGACCAATTAACAGCATCATGAACGCATACAACAAACACTGCGAGATTATAGACGTTACCATGTCCCGGAACGCATTAAAAAGCGCATTACGTGCTTGAACTCGATAGCTTAAGATTAACGTATACATTAGAATTGTAGTCTACATTGATTGACGAAATAAAAATTATCATATATTGTTTCAAATAAATCATCTCATGTTGATTTTACACAGTAAATCATTCAGAACTAAATCAAAAATTTGCCATGTCAAAAAACAATATTCAGTTGTCAATAAATGGCATTGACAAACATTATTAACCTCTTTTGACTTCAGCTAAGCCTCAAAGTTCAGTAAACTCAGTGTATTTTAACATTCATTTGAAGAATGTTTGCGCCAGTGAACCTGAATCACATAATTTTTCGCTCAAGTCCTACTATTTGCAGCGATCAATTTTAAAATTATCTACGCTACTGCAAACTGCAGAAAATTGTTCGTATTAAACCTAGGTTACCGGGAATGCACTATTGGCCCTCATCGTAGCCACTGCCTAAATTAAGCTTTCTCAGTGCAACTTGATACAAAAGACAGCCACAAAACAATACAATTTCATTCTTGTTTTGGATATGGCGTCAAGTGAAACTGCTTAGCTGCACATAGCTTCTGCTGTTGTTCTTTGTCGTTACCGGTGCCGTCTGTAGAGGTAAACGTCATCTGGAACAGAGAGACCATTATATTGATTAACCCCATTGAGTGTATTCCCAAACCTATTGCAAGAAATACATTGACTTAAGACAGGCTGTCGTATTCTAGGTTAACTCTGCGGTCGTGTCTAATAAACAACCTCTTCAACTTTTTCACGATGGGTAATTCCTTACATATAATTAGTTGGTGTTAAGTCAGATCAACATTTTAATATAAACAAATTCTAGATTTACTACTCTTTGAATTTCGGAGTTTTCAAGCTTTTGTGCAATTTTGATGTTACGGGCCCGTTTGATTTATCACTAACAGCATGTTTCTCCTACTTGACCCATTATGGCCAAACAACATCTGTCGTTACAAACCCAACCAACTTTTCAGAAACAAACCCCCTGTGGTCAATGAAAGCAAATAAATATGTTACCAAAATCGAACCATCGAACCGCACTGTGTCAACAGGGTGTGTTACAACTGATTCAATTGTGACGTACGGAGAACTTACAAAACAAATTTCTTCTAAATATGTATTAAGAATTTTTTCCTTACTGTTACAAGTGTATACAAATTTAAATAACAGTTCGAATATTTCCAAAACAAATAAAAACAAAGGTTCAAACTGTAACTGTTTTCAGTACAGAGCATATAGCTCTGAAACTAACCTTATAATCGTTGTGGCAATGCTTTTCGGTCGGAAGGCTATGGAATGAGCGCGAAGCCTTTTAAGACCACTATTGTTGGCCCTAACTAGTGTTTCTTGAACTGGTATTCCGCGAACGTTCGACTAATTGAAATCAGACCAATCAGGAAAAAAGCTTCGATGAGCTTTTTATCATACCAATTGTTTCTCCTCTATGTTTTTCGAACTGTTGTGAAAGATAGAAAAAGTTTTAATGATTTGCAAAATATTGCAGATTTTATCAGGTATTAATCAGGCATTAGACGTAAAAAACACTTGCCATATTTTGATTGGATTTAAGTTGCATAACATTTTTACTAGGGTAAATATGTTTGTTAAATTAGCCGTTACATTTGATCTTTGATCTGTAAATACTTTATGTCATTTGTACTCAGAAATATAGAAAATTGAAAAGGAAGGGAAAAAAAGATCTGAGTTGTTATGCTTATATTCCAAGTTCCTTGTTGAATTTAGTATGAATAAACAAGTCCAGTGATAATAAAAATGTCGTTGCCAGCATATGTTTAATAAGAATGATAATTCTACAAACCTCTACAAATTTTTGCTAAAGATTTTGCTAAAGAAGCCTTATTTTACCTCTCGGTGTTATTTCTGTACTTCTGTACAAATATATTCGGTTCAGCACAATTGGCATACAGCACTAAAACCTGAAAATCGCAGCACTGAAACGTGAAAATGCAGGATCAAAATCTGCAATAATGCATCCAAAACCAGTTCAAAAGCAAGTCAAGCATTATTCAAAGATTTTCAAAACTCCATCCCCTCTCACTCTTCCATAACGTTACTACCCAAATTAGTATTAACATAACGTTACTACCTAAATTAATATTCCATTCACTAATCATAACATAAACTAGTGATTAATGTCATTGACGAAATCGCAACGCAATACAACAAACGTATGATTTCTCGGTAACAAACATAGCACATTTTGGTATCTGTTTGGCTGCTATAGAAAACCTGCTGAAAAAAATACCTTCCGAACTACTTACTCTCCCTCCCATCATCACCGCACCGCATCATCGCTGCTGCGTCACTGCGATGCGAGATGCAATCCAACCAACATTTATGGGACTCTCAATTATTCTTTTGTTTGTTGCTATCGTTTTTTTCCTACGATGCGCCACGTACGAAGAGAGAATTACAACGGAGCAACGCGCATCACTCTATTCTCAGAGTTGTATGTAGTCAACTGTTGTATTTGTCATCTCCGAGTGACCAAGGCACATTACGTATTGAGAGGATACAATTTTAGTCATGAACTGTGCACTTCATGATGTGCACAACTCAAGATGAAAAAACAATCAGCTCAAAATCATTTCATTTCCTTCACTGCCTCTGACCAGGGTTGCCACATGTACAGATTATTCTGTGTTTCACAGATTTTTGGGATGAATCAGTGATACAGAATCTGTACACATAGAACACAGATTACCACAAGTTGTACAGATTTAACAGATGTTTATTTAACATGTTTAACAAGCGTAAACAAATACTTCAATTGGAAATGCTGAACTTTTCTTTTGCTACGTTGCTGCAACAAACTTGGCAACCTTCGCTACAAATGCCGAAATGAAAAAAATAAAAAGGTTTTCAAATCGGAAGTACGAAGCTGCTGATATTTGTTTGGTTTCCTGCATAAGAGTGTAAAGGAAGGAAAACTTTTTGCTTTTGTCATCACGCGTTTTTTGACAATCTACATATATGAGAGTTTACTGCCTATAATCGCATACCAGTCCCATATGGATTTCCATCTTTTTAGTTAAATATCAGATTCCATCTATTTCTTACTCTACTATCGATAAGGGAAAAAAAAGTATGTTTTATTTGAAAAAAGTCAGAAAAATGTGGGGTAAAATTGTCCCATCTTGAAAATAATCGCATATCAGTCCCACCGGAAGTTTTTCCTAAGTGTGGCCATATTTTTTCTTCAATCCATATAATAAATACTTGGTGCTGTTTTTCAAGCTTGTTACTGTTAAAAAATCATCAAATAATTAATAATTGCAAGGTTATTTCAAATAAATTGTACACAAAAGATAATTTTAAGTAGACACTGAAACTGCAACTTTTTCTGAAAGTTCATTCCCAAAAGGTTATTGGTTTCGTCAATCAGAGGGATAATAGCCTTGAGCAATACTGCTTTCTGCAAGGGGTTAATTTTCTGTGGATGATCTGCTCACTTCTAATAATTATTCAAGTTGAAATTGTCAAAACTCAGAAGTTTTTAGTTGCTTGGCTAAAAACAGCTTGTACCTCTTTTCCGTCTTCCGTCAAGTCACTGTTGTAATGAATTTTAAAACTTCCCTTTCTCAATACCACTTTTCCAATATGCTAGATGCACGGGCTAGAACCTGTCTGCGGCCATAAACGTCTGCCCATATTCAAAATACTTGAGAAATATGACTACTCCTACACCGAGTCGTTGAAAGTTAGACTAATATGCGATTATTTTGCTGCTCGATGGCCTAAGTAATCGCATATTAGTCTCTTCCTTATTTTTCATTGTAATTCTCACGACAAAGCCAGCTCTTCAAGAAGAAGTTGTGATTGAGGTCTATTTCATTACATCATGACGAAAAGATTAGAATAACCCACCCTAAACATGAGAAATACCCAAAACAAGAAAAATATCTTCAAGCGCTGTTTTCTCAACTTTATGATTTTCCAGATGGGACTGATATGCGATTATAGGCAGTTTACGTGAGTGTGAGCAGTCTTTAAATCTCTTTGAGATTCGTAGTCGCAAATCTCGTTCTGGCTTGTCCTAATCCCGCAAAGCACTGTCAACGTGTGCAAAAACAAAATTATTCCCCTCTTTTTTTCTCGTGCAAAATCTCCAACAATATAAACACCTTCACACACACCATTTTTTTTTTTAAAGAGGGGATTTGTTAGTAGCTTAAGTATTTATGATACTTCTCAACACTGTTAGAAATTTGCAATTTTAATTGTTAGGATTTGTTTGCTTTCGCAATTAGGACTTATCATTCGTAGGGATTTAAACCTACTTGTCAGAAAAGGGGAAGTAAACTTACAACTAACTTAATTGCTAACTTATTGGCTATAAAGAGAGCTTATCGTAGCAATTGAGGATTGCAACGATTTTTGTCGAAAATTGTTAATAATTTTATTTGACATAGCTTCTAATGGTTCAACACCAGTAAGTCTATGTAATACGAGTGTACCAAACCAAGGAGCACGCTTCAAAATCATTTTCAGAATTTTATTCTGAATCCTTTGGAGCGTTTTCTTCCTTGTTGAACAGCAACTTGACCAGATCGGTACAGCATAAAGCATTGCTGGTCTAAAAATTTGTTTGTAAATCAAAAGTTTGTTCTTTAAACAAAGTTAATAATTCCTGTTAATGAGAGGATATAAACATCTCGTATATTTGATGCACTTGGCTTGTATACTCTCAATGTGCTCTTTGAAAATAAGTTTTTTATCATAAATTAGTCCCAAGTACTTAACTTTGTCAGACCAACGTAAAATAACCCCATTCATCTTGACAACGTGATTATTGTTTGGCTTGAGGAAAGAAGCCCTAGTCTTATGCGGAAAAATTATCATTTGAGTTTTAGAAGCATTGGGAGAGATTTTCCACTTTTGCAAGTAGGAAGAAAAAATATCTAAACTTTTCTGCAATCGACTGCATATGACACGAAGACTTTTTCCTTTTACGGAAATGCTTGTGTCATCGCAGAACAATGACTTTGTGCATCCTGGAGGCAAATCAGGAAGATCTGAAGTGAATATGTTGTACAGGACTGGACCCAAGACTGAACCTTGGGGTACACCTGCTCTGACAGGAAATCTATCAGATTTTGAATTCTGATAGACAACCTGCAGAGTTTGAGTTTTTAAATAGTTTATTTGACACGGCACGATACAATTTATGTTTAACTGAGCCAAGTACATTTTTTTTAAATTCTAAATTAGCAGGGAAAAGAGGGAGGCCTTTTTTTTATTCTCGCGGCCGACTACGAGCTAGTGGGGATTTAAGGTGAGAGGAGGGGTGTTATAATTTTGTTTATAACTATTTTATATCACAGAATGTATTCATTTGTACGTGGCTAACCAGTGATGTTCTATTTGAGCAGTTTTGGTCTGAGGTGTCTGCGTAAACATAGAGATGCCGAGTCTTCGTTTTAGTGTCTCCAGCCGGGTGTATCATTCTCTTTCAGTTTGTGACAAAAATTGTATTTCAGCAAATAGATAAAAGAAATCAAATTTTAATGCCAGCATTTTTTATAAACCCGTATAGCTGTGTCATGTACTGGAGATCACCGCTTCCCAGAATGTCTCTAACGGGTACGTTCGGTTGTTTTCCTCGGGCCCGAAGGGAATCTATAAGCTCAGACCTAACACCACAGTATTCGGTACACGACCAAACAACATGCTCGATGTCATGGTAGCCATCGCCACAAACGCAGTGATTACTGTCTTCAAGCCCTATACGAAAGAGTTGCGTGTTTAACGTATAGTGATTGGACATAAGTCTGGACATCACGCGAATGAAGTCCCGACCTACATCCAACCCCTTGAACCATGCTTTCGTCGATACCTTAGGAAAAATGGAATGTAGCCACCGTCCCAGTTCATCTGAGTTCCATGAAGATTGCCAACTGTTGAGTGTTCTCTGACGCAAAATGCTATAAAATTCATCATAAGCAATTGGTCTTACATAAATATCGCCATCAAAAGCACCCACCTTAGCTAAAGCGTCAGCCTTTTCATTGCCCGGAATGGAACAATGAGAAGGGACCCACGCTAAGGTAACCCGGTAGTTTTTATCTGTTAAAGCACTTAAAAACCGCCGTATTTTCCCCAGGAAATACGGGGTGTGCTTCACAGTCTTCATCGTTCGCAGAGCCTCAATGGCACTGAGACTGTCTGTGAAGATGAAATAGTGTTCTACGGGGCAGGGTTTCGATGATCCCAAGAGAGTACTGAATAGCAGCAAGTTCTGCGACGTACACGGAAGCAGGAGCATCGAGTTTGTAGGAGGCGGTAAAATTTTCGTGGAAAACACCGAAGCCAGTGGACTCATCTAGATTAGATCCGTCAGTGTAAAACCTTTTATCATAACTAACATGTTTAAATTTATTGGAAAAAATTTTAGGGATCTCTTGGGGTCGCAATTGATCCGGGATACCAGAAATGTCTTGTTTCATGGTGGTGTCGAAGAATATAGCATTATTAGAAGTATCTAAAAGTGCGACATTGTAGGAATCGTATGAAGAAGGGTTAATATCTTGAGCCATATAGTCAAAATATAAAGTCATAAATCTGGATTGAGATTGAAGTTCGACCAACCTCTCGAAATTTTCAATTACTAATGGGTTCATAACTGTGCATCGAATTAGCAACCGGTAAGAGAGATTCCAAAAACGATGTTTCAACGGAAGAATACCCGCTAGCACTTCAAGACTCATCGTATGGGTCGACTGCATGCAGCCCAAAGTAATACGCAAACAACGATATTGTATTCTCTCTAATTTTATAATGTGCGTGTTCTCGGTGGAGCGAAAGCAGATACAGCCGTACTCAAGAACTGACAATATCGTTGTTTGGTATAACCATAGAAGGTCTCCTGAGTGAGCACCCCACCAAGTTCCGGTAATCGTACGAAGAAAATTAATCCTCTGTTGGCATTTTTGTGTCAGATACCTAATATGACAAGCCCAGGTGCATTTAGAGTCGAACCAGACCCCGAGATATTTAGCGACTTAAACCTGAGAGATCGTTTTAGCCGTTAGTAGGAGCTGCAGCTGAGCTGGATTATGCTTCTCAGAAAAAACGACCCGCTCAAATTGTCTAAGGTATCTTGCAATGGTCCTTACAGATCGCTAGCCTCGCTACCAGTAATGGATACAACGCTATCGTCTGCAAGTTGCCTTAGCGTGCATGAATTTGCAAGACATTCATCGATGTCATTGACGTAAAAATTATATAAGAGAGGACTTAAACATGAGCCCTGGGGAAGGCCCATGTAACTAATTCGGGAAGTTGTCGAATCGCCATGTGAGAAATACATATGCTTTTCTGACAACAAGTTGAGCAAAAAGTTATTCAAATTTGGTGAAAGTTCCTGCGAATGAAGTTTCGCGCTTAAAACTTCTACAGAGACAGAGTCAAAAGCCCCCTTAATATCCAAGAACGCAGAAGCCATTTGCTCTTTCCGAGCAAATGCGACTTGAATTTCAGTAGAAAGCAACGCTAGGCAATCGTTCGTCCCTTTGCCCCGGCGAAAGCCAAATTGAGTATCTGAAAGTAAACCGTTTGTTTCGACCCATTTGTCTAACCGTAAGAGGATCATTTTCTCCATTAACTTCCGGAGGCAAGAGAGCATCGCAATCGGCCTATATGAGTTGTGATCAGAGGCAGGTTTCCCGGGTTTCCGAATAGCAATGACTTTTACCTCCCTCCAGTCATGCGGAACAATATTTAGCTCAAGAAACTTGTTGAACAAATTCAACAAGCGTCTTTTTGCAGAGTCGGGTAGATTCTTCAACAGGTTGAATTTTTTTCTATCTAACCCTGGAGCCTTATTGTTGCATGACAGGGAAGCCATTGAAAATTCCAACATCGAAAATGGAGGCTCTTCCGTAGTTACTAAAAACGCGTCGCGAAAGGTTTTCTGTTCCGGTACAGAGTCCGGACAGACCTTTTTGGCAAAATCGAGTATCCAGCGATCTGAATACTCCTCACTTTCATTCGAAACGTCACGGTTCCGCATGCGCCTGGCGGTATCCCAAAGAGTGTTCATCGCTGTTTCCCTCGACAACGCGTTTACGAACCGCCGCCAGTACTCGCGTTTTTTCGCCATTACTAAGCTCTTCATCTGCCTGCCCAGTGCCTCGTACTTTCGAAGCAGGTTGACAGTGCCGTACTCCCGGTAGTCCTTATACGCCGCGGACCTTCGCACGTACAGCTCAGAGCACTCTTTGTCCCACCATTTGTTGGGAGGGCGCTGTCTAATCGTTACCCCGGGTATCGGTTTCGTCTGAGCTTGAGTCGCGGCGTCGATTATCAAGCCAGCTGAGAACGCGTATTCTTCATCTGGAGGAAGTTCTTCGTGAGTCTCGATAGATTGCGCTATAATAGACTCATAACACTTCCAATCAATATTACGTGTAAGGTCGTAGGAAATATTGATTGGGTTCGGGGGAGTTGAACCATTAGCAATTGATATAAGATTGGAAGATGATCACTACCGTGGGGATCGTTGATTACTTTCCACTGACAATCTAACGCTAGTGATGTCGAGCAGAGGGATAGGTCAAGCACGCTTTCACGTGCTGGAGGATTAGGTACGCGTGTCGCTTCCCCAGTATTCAAAACTGTCATATTGAAGTCGTCGATCAAGTTGTCGGTTGTCGTCGTACAGCGACCCCCATAGCGAACAGTGAGAGTTAAAATCTCCCAAATTCAAAAAAAAAGCGGGAAGCAATTCTGCTATATCAAGGAGTTGCTTCTGTTCAATCCGCGCGGATGGGGGAATATAAAACGAAACAAGGCAAAGGTCTTCTCCATTCATATTCGTTTGAATGGCTTGAATGTTTGAAGGGGATCTGGTATGTTGAATGTTTTAAATATCCAGTCCACAATATCAGAGAATTTCATGAACCCTGTTTCTTTTATGTCTTCTGATCGAGAAATGGGTGCACGAGGGGTTTTTGGTGCCCCAGGAAGCGGTGGGTACTCCTGGTTTGATTTGAAATTAAAACCGGGGGGTACTTGCTTCGGTTTTTCTTCACCGCTTCCTTTCTGTGTTGTCTTATTGGTCATTCCGCTAGGGGTTATCTTACGACCTTTGTGAGAAAGATTAGGAGAGTTGAGCATTCTCCTCTTCCTAGATCCCTCTGGCAAGACATAAGAACACCCTTCGACGGGATCGTCAGATGTACCCTCATCGGTTGGCAAAAAGGAAAAGATGTTTCCTGTCGAGGTTGGCTCAGCCCTCTTAAGCATTTCGGCAAAAGAGCGCTTTGATCGTTCCTTAAGGGAACGCTTAATTTTTTCCTCGCGCTGTTTGTACGCGGGACACGCCGAAAGGTCATGCCGAGTTCCCTCGCAGTAAAGACACTTTTCAGTATCCTCACTGCAAGCGGTCTCAGCATGCCTCCGCACTTGCTGCAGCGTGCCTTGTTGCAGCAGTAGGTGGCTGTATGACCTAACTGCTTGCAGTTTTGGCAATGCATGACCCGCGGTACGAACAGGCGTACAGGCAGACGAACCCTGTCCAAAGAGATGTAGTTCGGCAGTGCGGATCCGGCGAATGTTACACGGAAGGAGTCCGAAGGAAGGAATTTCTTCTTCTCTTCTTCGATGGATACTGAATGCAATTGCTTGACATCCAGTATCTTTACATCTTGGATCAGGGGGTTCTTGAAGCAGCCAACCCCGTGACGCAAAATGTCATCGACCGTGAGGCTTCCTTCGATAACCACACCGTCGATCTCCACGTCCTTGGCAGGGATGTACACGCGGTACTCCCTTGTAAAGAGCTCGTAGCTAGCAATTTCGTTTGCTTGCTTCAGGCTACTCACGACAACTCGCAGTTTGTTCGGCCTCACCTTCGTAATCTCGGTTACGGCTGAAAACTGTTTTGCCAGGTCCTTGCCTATTTGTATAATGTTAAGAGGCTTCTTTATGGGCCTAAAGTAAACTACGAACGGACCTTTCGAAGCATCTGGGTGAGCTTTCACTCGTGTTGCCGGTACCCTTGGTACGGGGCTAGGTAGCGGGGAATTGATGGGAAAGATCTCAATCTCTTCCCCATTTGTTTCCACATCCAGGAATAGTTCCACCTGCATGTCGGGGAGCGTTACGCTCTACCGCACACAAACGATAAATATTCGAATGTGGGGGGGTGGGGGGATCAAGTAGTTGATATTAAATTTTAAAAACAATTTTCAAACTACAATGGATCAAAATAAAATAATAAATAAAAATAACAATAATAATAATCATAACAATAATAATAATTATAATTATAATAATAACAATAATAATAATAATATTAATAATAATGATAAAAATTCTAAAGTGAATACTTCACCGAACGTCTAATTCACGACCTCACGGCTGATAGTTGGATTAATCGAGTGTCTCCGCAGAACAAACAATGACGATCCAGCTTCGTGTTGTGCCACAGTGGCCGTATCTTACACGCGACCTTGTAGATGCAATTTGTAGTTGACTTCCACTCGCTCGATCGTATGATGGTCCGTGCTGCTAGCGGGGTAACAGCGGTGCGGGAGAATTATTCTTGCTGATATATCAGCTGCGTATCAGATCACTGGCGGGGTAGCCTGCCCCTACCAGTGTGCAGAAGATGTTTCTGCCGATATATTGCAGGCTATTGTTATCGCACACAAGAACTAATCGATAAAGAACACCCGTACGATAACTCGTGTATTGTTATTTTGCGAATCAAACGGAGATAAACAATTTGCGTCTAATCAAGACGAAAGCAAAACAACGAATGAACCTGCAGAGTTCGATCAGTAAGATAATTTTTTAAAATTTTGATTAGGAAAATTGGAAAATTAAAAGTTTGCAATTTCGCAATCAAACCTTTATGTCAAACACTGTCGAATGCTTTTTCTATGTCTAAAAGAGCAGCTCCAGTAGAATAACCTTCAGATTTGTTAGCTCGTATCATATTAGTAACTCTGAGCAATTGATGAGTAGTGGAATGCCCATGGCGAAATCCAAACTGTTCATCTGCAAAAATTGAATTTTCGTTAATGTGTGACATCATTCTGTTAATAATAATTCTCTCAAACAGTTTACTTATTGGAGAAAGCAAACTGATTGGTCGATAACTTGAAACTTCAGCTGGGTTCTTATCCGGTTTTAAAATTGGAGTAATTTTTGCATTTTTCCATAATTTGGGAAAATATGCAATTTTGAAGCAGCAATTGAAAATTTTCATTAAAAATTCCATTGTGCTTTCAGGGAGATGTTTGATTGATATATTAAAGAATCCATCGTCACCAGGTGCTTTCATATTTTTGAAATTTTTAATAATTGATTTAATCTCATTCAAGTGAGTTTCAATTATTTCTGCAGGTAAAAAATTTTGGGAAGAAATTAAATCAAATTGACGTGTGACTTCATTTTCAATTGGACTCACAAAATTTAAATTTGAGTTATGAACACTCTCAAACTGCTGAGCAAGTCTTTGAGCCTTTTGTTCATTGGATACAAGAAAACGTTCACCATCTTTTAAAACTGGAATAGGCTTTGAAGGTTTCTTAAGAATCTTCGACAGCTTCCAAAAAGGTTTTGAATATGGTTTCAATTTTTCAACTTTAGTCTCAAAATTTTGATTTCTCAGAAGAGTAAATCTATGTTTAATCTCTTTCTGTAAATCTTTATAAATAGTTTTAAAAACAGGGTCACGAGAACGTTGATATTGACGTCTGCGGACATTTTTCAAACGAATTAGAAGTTGAAGATTTTCGTCAATTATTGGTGAATCAAATTTCACTTGAGCCTTTGGAACAGAATAATTCCTGGCATCAACAATTGCACATTTTAATGCTTCCAAAGCGGAATCAATATTCACTTCGTTTTGCAAATCAAGCTCATTATTGAAATTTCTCTCAATATGAGTTTTGTATCTTTCCCAATTAGCTATGTTATAATTAAAAACAGAGCTCATAGGGTTTAAAACTGATTCATGTGATAAAGAAAAAGTTATTGGAAGATGGTCAGAATCAAAGTCAGCATGTGTGATCAAATCACTGCATGACATGACTTTGATCTGTTAGCACCAAATCAATTGTTGAAGGGTTTTTACAGAAGAAAAGCATGTAGGACTATTCGGAGACAAAATAGAATAGTATCCTGAAGAACAATCATTGAATAAAATTTTGCCATTGGAATTACTTTGAGAATTATTCCATGAACGATGTTTAGCGTTAAAATCGCCGATTATAAAAAATTTCGAACGATTTCTGGTGAGTTTTTGTAAATCACCTTTAAAATAATTTTTGTGCTCGCGTGTCCATTGAAATGGTAAATATGCTGCGGAAATAAATAAAATCCCAAGTTCAGTTTGAACTTCAATTCCCAAAGTTTCAATAACTTTCGTCTCAGAATGGGGGAGAGCACGATGTTTGATTCGGCGATGAATAACAATTGCAACTCCACCGCCGGAACCCTGAATCCTATCATATCTATGAACCACGTAATTGGGATCATATTTTAATTTGATGGTAGGTTTCAAAAATGTTTCAGTAATAATTGCAATATGCACATTATTTACTATTAAAAAATTAAAAAGCTCATTCTCATTGGCCTTCAATGAGCGAGCATTCCAATTTAATATTTTAATCGTTTTATTCAAAATCATTGCTAAATTTTAAATTAGAAACAATTTTAATAGTAAAATTTGTGACTATTTGAATGGCTTCAAACATTGATTTTGCCTGCAACATGGCGTTCATAAGATCGAACATTGCCTGTTGCAAAAAAGAAAGTTTACCTGCCGTAATAGGCCCCAGCTAGTTGACATTAGAAAAAATATTTTCGGCAGCAATATTAGCTGGAGTAATAGGTGTACAATTATTTTCTAGCGTGTTTTGCTTACCCATATTAACGGTCATTTTCGAACTACCAACACTAGGCGGTATAATGTTCGAACTACCTGTGCATAAATTAAACGGGTATGCAGAGGAGTAGGTAAACTATGCGTCACTGGTACGCTTGGAGAATTTTGTTTTGAAGTTTTTTTTGAATTTTGTTTACCTTGCCTTGCTTTAACAATTGCCAAACGGGCTGGGCATTGATAAAAATTCGACATATGGTTGCCGTTACAATTCGCACAGCGAAAATTTTTACTCTCTTTCACAGGACATGTGTCCTTTTTGTGAGAAGAGTCTCCACAAATGAGGCATTTTTGGTCCATGTTACAAAACTTTGAACCATGGCCATAACGTTGGCAAACACGGCATTGGGTGATATGCTTTTCACCTCCGCCAAACTTTCGATATAACTCCCATTTTAATGCACGTTATATAAAGCATGTGCTTTTTCAAAAAAATTCAAGTTATTAACCTCACTGCGGTTAAAATGAATTAAATAATTTACAAGGGAAATTCCAGTTCGCTGACTGTTTTCGCCTCGTGAGTTTTGTTTCATCAGAATTACTTGGGTAGGGGCTATACCAAGTAATTCTGTCAAAGTAATTTTAATCTCATCAACGGTTTGATCGTTGGTGAGACCTTTCAATACGACCTTGAACGGCTTGGCGCTCTTCGTATCATATGTAAAAAAATTATACATCTTTTCAGTTAAATACTGAATAAGACGATTCCAATCTTTCAATGTTTGGGCCATTAAACGGCATTCGCCTCTTCGGCCAATTTGATAAGTAACTTTGACGTCGGAGAGAAACGTAGAAAGTTCTCTTTTAAAAATATTAAATTCAGAAGCAATAGTTACCACAATAGGTGGAACTTTCTCCTTTTTTACAGAAATTTCACTTTGAATAGTTTTACTTTCGAACATTTCAATTTCGCCGGCTTCTTGCTAAGGCAGAATATCATATAAATTTTCACTGCATAAGCTAGTTTCAGAAAGAGATGTCTCTCTTTTCCTCCCCGTAGCGATGCGTGGTTTCTTTTTTCGTCCTGCCATTTCAGGTGATACGAAAAAAGTTCAAAAATAATATCAAATTGCAAGTATTGAGAAAGAAAGAAATAGGTAGTCTTGAGAAAGACTGATGTAAGTTAACTTCCAGGTAATCTTTAAAAGACACACTGACAAAACACAAACTTTGAAGCTATAGGCAGTCAAAGACCAGTCCACAAGCAACCGAAAATACGTCTGATCTGTCGGGCAGCTCAAGACGCACTGATCACACACACCATATTTTCATTGCTGGAAACCAGCAAAATTTTGCAGATTTTTGGTGTGCTGCAATCCAGCAATCTGTTCAGCAAAATGAAATTTGCTGATTATTCAGTAATGCTCAATTGCATAAAAGTGACAGATCGTTTGCTGTATGTTCAGTAAAACAAAATACAACTTGCTGGTTATCAGCTATGACAATATGCTGTACATTCAGCAAATCATAAATCAATTTGCTGGGTAACCAGTTATTTCAAGGGAACCATGTTTCCCTCAGGCACCAGCTTCCATCCGCCCATCGGATCATAGCCAAACTACTGTTGAACTAGAGATGTTTGATCATCATTTCAACTTTTAGGTTCATCTAGCCCAACAGTAACTTAGCTATGGTCTCATATCCTCTATCAGGAGCTTAGCTATGATCCCGTATCAACTGCACAGCGATTTGGCGCGTTTTACTAATGACAGCTTGACGTAAATATTTTGACATATCGATTCTTTCGCTGGATTCCAGCAAACATTCATTTACTGTTTTTCTGTTCAGCAATTAGTTTTGCTGTATTTTTGTAAATCACTGAATCGATTACTGGTTTTCAGTAAATTCATCAATTGAATACTGGTTTACAGCAAAAATAAAATTACTGAACGAAATTCAGTAAATTATAGAACTGAATTACAGTGAACTTTTGAAAAAAAATGCTGTGATTCAGTAAACAAGTGGTTTGCTAATACACTTTCAGCAATGTATTTTGCTGAACCATAAAAGAAGTTTTGGTGTGCAGTGACGGATTTGTGTGATGATGCAACATGCAAGTTTTTTTTTGTTGGTGATATCCTCAGCAGCAGCAGGTTTATGTCGAATTCGTTTTTACGGCAGGACTATCCCGTCCCGGACTACGCTTTGCAGCTGAAAAAAAAAAACACTTTCCGAACAGTTGCAATCCAAGTATGATGACAGTTCTACAAGGTATGCTACATTTTTGTCTAACCACGCACACAAACAAATCTCGTTATGAAAAATTTCGCGTTTTGTATGGAATTCGGAACATTTTTGTAAATTTCTCGTTTTATGTTGTTTTATATTTGATTTTTTTGGTGGGAGAGTGAATCTTCAGTTGAAACACACTAGAAATTGATATTAATTTAGATTTAGTGTGAAAAATTGCGACAATATGTCGAAATAAAATATATAAAAATGTTCTAATAGTTGGAGCAGTCATTGTCATAGCTCATGATTTTTGTTACTGTATGAAACATAACAATATTTAGAAGCGCTATAAGAGTACAAGAAAAAACGAAAAGTGCAAAAAGATTACCGGCAAAATGATGAAAAACAGCATATTTTACCTAAACCCCAGCGTGTTTATGTATTTCTCACAAATAAAACATGTTTCTACATCATTTCTATAACTTTTCAGGAAAGTATGTTCTATAAGTTTCGTTTAAAATGCATAATCATTTCAAATTTCATACAAAATCTGAAAAAGTTCATAACGCTCACTAATACTAATGCATCGACGTGAATAGCATACCTTTTAGAACTGTCATTTATACTTGGAGTTTCAATGATGGGCGTAATACCAGAGGTAACTGTCACTTTTGTTTTGGTCATTATCGCCATTGTCTTTTATCGCATTTGTGCTACTGTACGAAAAATTTGCCAATTTACTGAAAAATGACAAAATAACAAAATAAAATAAATAAAATTCAACCTGATGTTTGACACGCGAAGAACAATAGTCAAAGCAAACCGATTTTGACACATTTTTTTTTTATTTTGACACATACGTGTGAATGTGTTGGTGTCTTCAAAACTGCACTCTGTTTCTTGCGCGGACTGTCCGGGACAGAAAAAGGGTAGTCCGGGATAGTCCGGAAAATGTAAAAAAACAGTGATAGGACAAAGTGTAGTCCGCGGGGTAGCTACACCGCAAAACGAGAACGACATTAGAAACTGCGTGAATTTGCAAACGGTGTAATCTTCCAAGTTGCCTCCACAGTATATTTGGGAGTGGAGAAAACATACGTTTTTGTTATCGTCGTGCGTACCTTGAACTTGCTTTCCGAATTCGGAAATAGTTTTCTTCCTAGTGAGAAATCACAAACGAGGTTTTCATCGTCGTACGTGCATGCTTCGCAGTCCAAATTCCGTAATAGTGTTTTTTACCAACATTTGTTTTTGAATTTTGAACCTAGGATTCTGGTTGACAAAACATGTCAAAAAAACAATCGATGGATATTTCTCCAAAGGTAACCTAAAATTTATACATTAACCATAAAGTTGAACGTACAACATATTTTTTAGAAACGATACCCGCTAGTTTAAGCTCTCCGCGAACACGGACAAAACAGTCGAAATGTGATCCGAACAATAACCTAATTGGGAGGCAAATCTCATCTGACATCTCTCAGGTGTTGCAACAGTGTACAGATCATTCCTTCAGTTTTCCAGCCGTGGAATGCACAGGTGAATATTTCGACATTTTGAGCCCATTGAATGTTAAAATTTTAATTATTAAATTACATCAGCAGATGGCGAGTATATTTCGGATGCAGCATCGACAGTACCATCGAACGGGAAATCCGGTATAAAAGGTAATGGCATCTCTGATTGAATTATGTTATTATTGTGCTTAGTTATCGTTTACTATTTAGTAACGTCTAGTAATTTGAATGTGGGCGAGAAGAGCAGTTTAGTTGACTTGAACGATTCATGCGCTTTGGAGCCAGCAGACAATTCTAAAAAAGGAACCCACAAAGAACGTAGAAAGCAGCAACAGAAGTTTTTCCCAAAATGGCTGGAATCGTCAGAGCTCTTATGCTTTGAGAAATATGAGAACGATGCACATTCTGCATACTGCAGAGTTTATTTATTGAAACTAAATGTTTCTTGAGGCGGAAAGTCTAATCTACAAACTCATCTAGCGACACAGCGCCACACAAAGTTGGCAGCTCAGCTGGTTGTACCATTGGAAACAAATACGGAGTTAGCTGATTGCACTCTGCTGGATAAAATCAGTGCAGTGGAATTGAAAATTTGCTCGTGGGCATTACAACACAATGTTCCTTTTTCGGCAGTGGACTCGCTAGAAAATGTTTTGCGAAATTTGCCAATTGACGAGGTTAAAGCTCTACCGAAGCTCCGGCTGGGCAGAACCAAAACCAAATCGGTATTAGAAGGAGTTATTGCAGCCGTTCAACATGAAGAACTGGTAGAAAGAATGCGTGAAACGTACTTTTCAATCTTGATAGATGAATCTACCGATTTGTCAAGTGTGAAAACGCTGACTGTAGTTGTGAGGATGATTGATCGGGATATATTCCGCGCGGTAGACATTTTTTATAAAGCGATCGAAGTCGAGTCTGCTGACCATAAGTCAATTTACGATGCAGTTGTGTCAGAGTTCAACAATGATGGGATCGATTATAAAAAATATTTGAAGGGATATGGATCTGACGGGTATGATGGGCCAAAATCATTCTGTTATGCGACTTCTAAAGAATGGCTGCCCAGATTTCATTACCGTTAGGTGTACATGCCATTCTTTAGCACTTTGTGCTAGTATTGCGTGTGAAAAATTGCCGTCTTACGTACACACTTAACTGCATTAAGTTTTCTCGGTAAAGTAAAATACCGTACTACTTGAAAACATTTTAGTTTATCGTTGTTCAGTAAAAAAATACTGAGAAATCGCAAACCGAACGTGTTTACCGGAATACCGTAAATTTGTTTACCGAAAAAACCCGTGAAACCGAAAATTTCCGAGTTCAGTGAACTAAAATACCGAATCTCGGAACCTTCAACCGAGATTTCGTCGAACAAAAAATCTCTTACCGAGAATCCGAAAAACTGAACTGTCAAAATAACGCGTGCTTCACCAACAGTTTTTTTTTCGTGTTCCGGTTTAGAAAGAAAAAAGGAGCAGGTTTTGCGGCTGATTATTATTATGGAGAAATCTGCAATGTTCAGATTAACTAAAATATTGAGTAAGTATACACTATTTTTTCTTAGATCTTGGTTTTTGCTGCAAAGAATATTGAAAAAATAACGATTAATTCTTTATTCATCCAATTTTATAGGTTATCAACTCACTTCACAGGATGGAAGTTGCAGAGTGATGGATATTACTTTAATTCCTGTATGCAATACAAATCTTCCGTTTGTACCAATGCTGTGTTTACTTGAATCAGTTGAGTAATAAATTAATTTGTATATTTAATCACTTTGATCATATTCTGAAAAAAAAATCGCAAAATACGTACACACTTAAATTTTATTGCCGAGAACTCAACAGCTGATAAAATCAGCGAACTGTTTTACAAGTTTTCGGTAGCATTTTCATGAACTTCGGCAGGCGAGATGTCATTACTTGCTGGTTCACGGTAAATCGATATATTTGCTGAATGTTCGTCGAAATATATTGCTGATATTTGTTGAAAAGTTCGCCGAGCTCGATCAGCTGTTGGGAAGTTTGCCGAGATTAATTAAGTGTGTAAAATAGTAAATTTCACCGAAGTTCTCGTAATAAGTTGACAGTTGAAATTTGCGAGTATCTCGGTAAACATTACCGAGAACATCGTTAAAGTTTGACAGGTTTTTGATTTTTTGCTTTTACAGAATTTTGATGTTTTGATGTATTACCGAGATCTCAGCTGTTGAAATCTCGGTAATTTATTTTACCGTGCCCGGTGATAATATCTAAGTGTGTAGAGCATCTTATGCGCAATATTTATAATTTCATTTCCGGAAGTCCCAAACGATGCTCAAAGTTTACGCATATTCAGAAAATTCTCGATTTGAAGCCAAAAAAAAATTACATCCATCCGCTACCGGTTGGCTAGCTCTTGAAAGTGTCGTAGCCCGTAACTTGGAATTATATAGCGAATTGAAAATGTTTTTCACGTTCCAAGCTAATTATGATAGAAACCAAACTGCTTGCAGGATCCTGAATCATCTGAACAATCCGATAACAAAACCAGTTCTTCTTTTCCTGAACTATATACTACCGGTTGTCAATAAAGTTAATCGGAATTTCCAATCAGAAATATCTCGATTCTGTGAAATATACAATGAAGTAAAAATACTTTTTTTGGTTATTCTGGGAAATGTGTGCACAGAGGCGTATATCCAGCGACTAATCGAAAATCAATTCGATCCAAACCTCTTCGACCGTTTTCTAAAAAATAGTAAACAAATCTATGTTGGCATCGAAGCCGAGGAAGCTCAAAACGAGCTAACGAAAGAGTTGAAGCAAACCTTCAAAAACATCTGTCGGGATTTTTATGTCGAGTTAGCCAAACAGGTCATCAAAAGATTTGATTTCAATGATCGGACAGTCAAAACAGCTTCTTTGTTGAATCCGGAAGCTTTCCTGAAGCTATCCGATCTGAATGAGATTTTGACACAGTTTCCGTTTTTTCTGACAATAGGAACCCAACAGGGTTCAGAGAATGAATTCAAAGAGTTGAAATTGAAATTTATGTGCGAGAAGCAAAATGAAGCGGATTCAATAACTTGGTCTACGCTTCTAGACGTTAAAAACCGGAGCGGTGAGTTTGCTTACCCCATTTTACGATCTTTTGTAAGT
Organism: Wyeomyia smithii; assembly: GCF_029784165.1. NCBI lineage: Eukaryota > Metazoa > Arthropoda > Insecta > Diptera > Culicidae > Wyeomyia > Wyeomyia smithii. The sequence continues at coordinate 108,894,946 of NC_073694.1, forward strand.
AAATTTATAATTATACCCCACTCTACAGCTGCCGTAGAACGTATATCTTCTATATACAATGCAAACAAAACCAAATCCAGAAACAGATTGTCTTCGCAATCGATGGACTCTATTTTAAAAGCCAAAAACTATATTAGTATGCAAGAGGGAGTTTCACAAATATTACTTACAAAAACGCTGAAGGGTAAATTCAAAAAGAACATGTTCATGGGCGTAGCCAGAATTTCAAATAGGGGGGGAGGGGCAAGCTCTTAAAAATTTTAGAAGTAAAAAAATGGTACACTAAGGTCGCTTTTTACGCGGGTTTTTTTCTACGCGGCTTTTTTTCACGTGGATTCCGGAATTTACGCGGATTTCGAAAGTTACGCGTTTTTTACGCGGATTCCGGAATTTACGCGTTTTTTTACGCGTAAAAAGCGACTTTAGTGTGTTTTGAAAAATAGAAATAAATACTAGTCTTTAGTGATTGTTACATCAAGGCAACCAGTGAAAAGTTGTCCTTGACATCAGAGTGGAAAATTTGATTATTCTTTGTCCAACCTCGAATATAAATAGATGTTCTTTACTAAAAACTCTTATGTTCATTTAAACCTTTGGACATATTATTTTGGCGACGAGGATCTCAAGAATCCACGAACATGGCAGAAGATAAAGTTGATCAGCAGCCGCAACCGGGAATTCAAGATATGAGCCGTTGCGGAACAGAGTGGTCTATGTGCCATCGAGCAAATTTGTCAGGAGAAGCAATTTTCGAAAAATCTCTGAATAAAATTCAGTTTAACGGATTCTTTCAAACAAAATGTTCTAATATAAAGGTTATGAAGTGGTTTAACATGTGAATACATGAAATCACCATTTTTTTTGGCGAAATAAGTGATTTTACCATACCAATGTACATAGACCACTCTGACTTCATATATTTTTTACTGGAATCCTCGTATCGTGTTGGAACAGAGTGGTCTATGTACATAAACACAAATAAAAATGACGTTAACTCGTATAAAATCATTAGTGGCGCATGTTATATGATGTACATGACATGTCACATGTAACATGTGACGTGTAACATTACATGTAACACAACATGTTCATAATACATGATATTCGACATGTTACATTTTTCGTGTTACATTACGTGTAACATGGTACAAATCACGTGTAACATGTTACAGGGCAAGTGACAAGTTACGTATCACATGTAATATGTTACATAACACATGTTACATGATGGTATTACCTCGATTTATATTCTGTTTCGGACGAAATTTCAACGTGGTATAAATCAGCTTTAAAGTTAAATTTTTCTAGTCTCCTAACTTCAGCTTCTTGAGTAGATGCGGTTTATGCAAAAAACTCATTTTTGAAAAAAAAATGATCTTTAGACCACTCTGTTCCACAACGGCTCATATGATTCACAAGATGGCCCAAATTTTACAGCGGATAGCGGTCCAGCAGCAGCAGCGTAAGTATCAAACCCGGAGCAGATTTTGGAGTCCCTCTCTTCGAACATCATCGAGTTTGTCTTCGACGAAGAAAACGGAGTTACGTTCGGACGTTGTTGTTTAACCGCTACCAGGACCTCTTCGAGAACGATGCAGGCCAGCTGAAAGATGCGGCGAAGGTACGTTTACTTCTCCGGAAGCTGGACACCCATTCGCACGGCCGCTATCTCAACTACATCCTGTCATAGCTTCCCAAGGACGTGAAGATTGAGGACACAGTCAAGATTCTCAATAAAATCTTCGGGCATCAAACGTCAAACGTTCCGGAAGCGGTTCGTGTGTCTTTTCACGATTGTTGTTGACCATCTGCCGATGAACACTCAGCAAGCAGAGAGCACTCAACCACTGTTCAACCATTGTTGACCTCAGCCAGGTTTTCACCCGACGTAATGTGCTGAACGAGCGTTCAATCATGCATGTTTCACATTGTAAAGCAAGCGCAATTTTAATTGCTTTCTCAGTCGCAAGAACGGGCTTTAGCTAGCAGGTCTATAAGATCCAACTCTTCCAAGTTCTTACGATCTGCTCTCATACTGCTGTAATGTTAATACAAAACTTCAACCTTTCCAACAAAATGGTCAACTTCATAAAAAATTACGAAATTTTCGTTTTTGCGCTTGAACTCTTCCAACGACATGCGTATTACGTTAGCGGGATGCAGCAAGGACAACGCGTAGGCAGGTGCACTATCTTCATAGAACCGTGTTTCCAGTGAGGTTACAAGAGAACCAAAGTGAGGAATTGTCACAGCTCGGTTCCAATACTCCAACCTAGTTGATGCAGGTGGATTTGCCCGGTACTTTTGCCGCTGCAATGTCCTTGGTGGATCAACTGAAAAACCTTTGCAATTCCACGCAACATAGCGCAAGCATTCCAATCAATTATTTTTTATCTGGCTGTTACTTTACACAGATGTTTCTATGGGCTAGAGATGTCGTTTTGTGCTATTAGAATTATTGAAAACAAAATTCTGCACCAATGACAACATTTAGGGGGGGGGGGAAAGGCCACCCCTGCCCCCCTCTGGCTACGCCTATGAACATGTTTAGTAGGGCGCCAATCATCGTATGGAAAAAAAGTGACCAGAAAATTTAAAAAAAAAAAAAAACCTATACAAAATGTTCATCTGCTCGAAAAAACACCCTGTGCAAAATTTCAGCTCAATCGGACTTAAAATGGGGTGCCGCAAAGCGATTGAAGTTTGGCTTTTTGGAAAACCGAAAAATCACCCATGGTGAAATTTCGGTTTTCGAAAATTTACTCTCTGGGACTCGTTTTTTCGATTGTGGAAGGCGGAGTTCAAAATGTTTAGAATTAATCTTTTGAAATTGATCACTAGTCTCTCGAAAAAACTTGTATAATGATATACAATATAACTAGCATCGAATACATTATGTTTCTTTAGGGTGGTTCATTTATTCGACATAGGGTGGTTGATAATATTGTGTAAAAATGAGTATAAAATGAAAAAAATCACTTTTCACTGAATACAAATAGAAAAATTCCTGAAAATATAATATTTGTTATATCATTGTCGTTAGGGTGGCAATGTTGAATTGGAAAAATTATAAGTAAAATGGCAAAATATTACAAAACAAATTTACAAAATGTATCAAACTACTCTGAGCAAAAAAAATTATCTCAACCAAAATTAAGATTGTGTTTCGTGGAAAATGTTGAATGCTTTCATGTCATTTGCAAAATCACACACGGGAGGTACATGGAATTTTAATATTTGAAAAATGTTTTCGATTCCAAGTGTCTTAAACTTTTAAATGAAACGGTGGAAACTGATGGAATATCATTTCGTTGTTTTGCTTTCGTCTCGATTAGACGCAAATTGTTCAGCTCTGCTTGATTCGCAAAATAACAATACACGAGTTATCGTACGGGTGTTTTTTTTGTCGATTAGTTCTTGTGCTGTGCGATAACAATAGACTGCAGTATATCGGCAGAAACATCTTCTGCACACTGGTAGGGGCAGGCTACCCCGCCAGTGATCTGATACGCAGCTGATATATCAGCAAGAATAATTCTCCCGCACCGCTGTTACCCCGCTAGCAGCACGGACCATCATACGATCGAGCGAGTGGAAGTCAATTACAAGTGGCATCTACAAGGCCACTGTGTCACAACGCGAAGCTGGATCGTCATTGTTTGTTCTGCGGAGACACTCAATTGATCCTACTATCAGCCGTGAGGTCGTGACTTAGACGTTCGGTGAAGTATTCACTTTAGAATTTTTATCATTATTAATATTACTACCATCAATATTATTATTATAATAATAATAATAATAATAATAAAAATAATAATAATAATTATTATTATTATTATTATTATTATTATTATTATTATTATTATTGTTATTATTATTATTATTATTATTATTATTATTATTATTATTATTATTATTATTATTATTATTATTATTATTATTATTATCATTATTATTATTATTATTATTATTATTATTATTATTATTATTATTATTATTATTATTATTATTATTATTATTAATATTATTATTATTATTATTATTATTATTATTATTATTATTGTTATTATTATTTATATTATTATTATTATTATTATTATTATAATTATAATTATTATTATTATTTATATTATTATTATTATTAGTACTATTTCTATTGTTATTATTATTAGTATTACTGTCTTTTTTTTTATTTGAGCCATTGTAGTTTGAAATATTGTTTTTAAAATTTAATATCAACTATTTGATCCCCCCACCACACATTCGAATATTTATCGTTTGTGTGCGGTAGAGCGTAACGCTCCCGCAAAATGGACGACATGCAGGTGCAACTTTTCCTGGATGTGGAAACAAATGGGGAAGAAATTGAAATTTCCCCCAACAGTTCTCCCTTACCTTCCCCTGTACCACCCCCGCTACCTAGCCCCGTACCAAGGGTACCGGAAATACGGGAAAAAGCTTACCCAGATGCCGCTAGCGGTCCCTACGTTGTTTACTTCCGGCCCATAAAAAAACCTTTGAATATAATTCAAATAGGCAAAGACCTGGCAAAACAGTTTTCGGCCGTAACCGAGATTACGAAGGTGAGGCCGAACAAACTGCGAGTTATCATGAGTAGCTTGAAGCAAGCAAACGAAATTGCTAGCTACGAGCTCTTTACAAGGGAGTACCGCGTGTACATTCCTGCCAAGGACGTGGAGATCGACGGTGTGGTTACCGAAGGAAGCCTCACGGTCGATGACATTTTGCGTCACGGGGTCGGCTGCTTCAAGAACCCCCTGATTCAAGATGTAAAGATACTGGATGTCAAGCAATTGCATTCAGTATCCTTAGAAGAAGGGGAGAAGAAATTCCTCCCTTCGGACTCCTTCCGTGTAACATTCGCCGGATCCGCACTGCCGAACTACATCTCTTTGGACAGGGTTCGTCTGCCTGTACGCCTGTTCGTACCGCGGGTCATGCATTGCCAAAACTGCAAGCAGTTAGGTCATACAGCCACCTACTGCTGCAACAAGGCACGCTGCAGCAAGTGCGGAGGCAATCATGCTGAGACCGCTTGCAGTGAGGATACTGAAAAGTGTCTTTACTGCGAGGGAACTCGGCATGACCTCTCGGCGTGTCCCACGTACAAACAGCGCGAGGAAAAAAATAAGCGTTCCCTTAAGGAACGATCAAAGCGCTCTTTTGCAGAAATGCTTAAGAGGGCTGAGCCACCCTCGACAGGAAACATCTTTTCCTTTTTGCCAACCGATGAGGGTACATCTGACGATCCCGTCGAAGGGTGTTCTTATGCCTTGCCAGAGGGATCTAGAAGATGAGAATGCTCAACTCTCCTAATCTTTCTCGCAAAGGTCGTAAGATAACCCCTAGCGGAATGACCAATAAGACAACACAAAAAGGAAGCGGTGAAGAAAAACCGAAGCAAGTACCCCCCGGTTTTAATTTCAAATCAAACCAGGAGTACCCACCGCTTCCTGGGGCACCAAAAACCCCTCGTGCACCCATTTCTCGATCAGAAGACATAAAAGAAACAGGGTTCATAAAATTCACTGATATTGTGGAATGGATATTAAAAACATTCAACATACCAGATCCCCTTCAAAACATTCTTCTTGCCCTTCTCCCTACAGTGAAAACCTTTTTGAAGCAACTCACAGCAACTTGGCCCCTCATTTCAGCTATCGTATTTTTCGATGACTAATACGTCGAAAGAGGTAAGGAATTTTGTCACTGTGTTACAGTGGAACTGCAGAAGTATCATCCCCAAATTCGATTTATTTTCACATTTGATAAACACATACAATTGTGATGCGTTCGCGCTCTGTGAAACTTTTCTCAATTCAAATGACCAACTTAATTTCCACGATTTCATCATCATTCGTCGAGATCGAGACTCACACGGTGGAGGGGTACTTTTAGGGATCAAAAAGTGCTATTCTTTTTTAAGAATCGACCTCCCCTCGATCTCGAATATTGAAGTTGTTGCCATTCAAACGAATATGAATGGAAAAGACCTTTGCCTTGTTTCGTTATATATTCCCCCATCCGCGCGGATTGAACAGAAGCAACTCCTTGATATAGCAGAATTGCTTCCCGCACCTTTTTTGATTTTGGGAGATTTTAACTCTCACTGTTCGCTCTATACTTCTTTAATCTGTAACTTGATCGACCACATCAATATGACACTTTTGAATACTGGGGAAGCGACACGTGTACCTAATCCTCCAGCACGTGAAAGCGTGCTTGACCTATCCCTCTGCTCGACATCACTAGCATTAGATTGCCAGTGGAAAGTAATCAACGATCCCCACGGTAGTGATCATCTTCCAATCGTTATATCAATTGCTAATGGTTCAACTCCCCCGAACCCAATCAATATTTCCTACGACCTTACACGTAATATTGATTGGAAGCGTTATGAGTCTTTTATAGCGGAATCTATCGAGACTCACGAGGAACTTCCTCCGGAGGAAGAATACGCGTTCTTAGCTGGCTTGATAATTACGCCGCGACTCAAGCTCAGACGAAACCGATACCCGGGGTAACGATTAGACAGCGCCCTCCCAACAAATGGTGGGACAAAGAGTGCTCTGAGTTGTACGCGCGAAGGTCCGCAGCGTTTTTTCACCACGAACAGTCATCGGGCGCGGACGCGTTTTCATTTCGCTCCGCCATTAACTTGTATTTTTATTTTTTTTACACCTTGACGGCGTCGCGAGTGCACGTAAGCGACAATTTATTTATTTATAAACAATCTTTGACCGTCGCGCTACGCGTGTATTTAACCTTCTCTCGACAATTCGTACTCGCCGCGTAACAATTTTTAATCAGTGCTATGGAAAAGTGTGGCATAACCAACTGTACTTCGACCGACAACCGTTTCCTGTGGAAATGCGAAGGAATATGCAAAAGGCACTTCCACGCTGCCTGCGTAGGAACCCGTAGAAACCAAGAAGAACTACTGCGTTCATTTATGCTGCCCTTATGCATAGAATGCCAGGAACAATTCATGGACCAACTGCAACTGAAGAAGCTCATCCAGCACCAGAAAATTTTAACAGAAAGTATTGAATCACAAATCAAATCAAATCATTCAATAATCAGTCAATTTCCTAATCTGACTGTAGCACACGACACACTGGACAGTATCAATACACTGCTTTCTGAATTGAAGACGGAAATTAAAAAAGTAAATATCAACACAAACAATGCGTCGGCAAAAACCATAAATCGCATTTCGACGCTGTTCGGCGAACTTGGCCATGACTCCATATCGGACATTAGCAAAGAAAATCGGCAGCACACAATGAACATACAACAGCACCTGGAAAAAGCATTAACTAATATAGAATCAAAAATTGACAATATGGAACACCAATTAGAAGCTATAAAAAATTAGAAAACAAACTGCAGTACAACGGCGCAGGAACTAATCAATGAATAAAAAGCGCTCAAAGAATCGAATTCACTCCAGCCAAAAACAGACAATCATCCCAGTCTGGCTGAAGAACTTCGCCTTTCATTGTCACTTCCAGAATCGGACTCAGAAGAACACCGTACTCCAAATTTCACATCAGGCTGGCGCCTAATTGGCAATAAAAAAGTATGGAAACGCGACTGGACTAAATATGACGCCAGACAGCGTAAAAGACGCATGCAGGAAAAGCAAGCAGAAAAGGCCGCTCGTAAACGTATGCAGCAACGCAACCGTCAGCAGGAAAACTCAAACCCTATCAGCATAAGTAACAACACCTATAAACACGGAATAAACCATTTCGCCTGCAACTCAAAGAAAACTCAAATTGCTGAAATGCCAAAACAACCACTACCCTCGGACAAAGACCTCCTGGCAGCTGCACGCGTTCAATTTGATGGGCCGCCGAATTCAGACATAACATCAAAATTTATAAATTTCCAAAAAGGCGAAACTATCAACCCATATCGGACAAAAAAAATGCAACTAACAATGGAAATTCTGCACCGGCTCCTGCCAGCAACGCCAGCATACAATCAGCACCGCAAGACAGCCAATTTGAACTTGACCCCATGCGTCCACCAATCGTCCGACTTACGCAGCAATCATCGAATGGCGACGAGCGCTTTTTGAAGGCTAGACTCCGCGACCCAAAAGTAATGCATGTTACACGCCTATATCTCGCATACATGAAGGACCAACCATCATCTGTATGCGTAGAAGGAATGACACCAACCAGTATAAAAATGCTTCTCGCATCCGAAGGACTGCCGACATCTCCAGAACAACTCCAACGCGTCTTTATTGAAGTCCATCAGGAATATGAACTCACGCCAGCCGAAGCAGTAGCCGACCTTCAATCATATCGTCTTTTTTATCAAATGAGCGCACGCACCGTCTTCAACAACTTCGCGAAAGTGTAAACAAATTTAGTACTAATTTTCGCAAGTAAGGACGCCCTCTTCTGAGGCAGAACCATTATATTTTAACATAAGTAATAACTTGACTAACACTTCTTCGCTTCCTCGACAGAATGCGACTGAAATTCTTATCTATTGTCAGAATTTCAATCGCATGAAAAGCCCAAGCAAAATGAAAGAAATTCAACAAAATCTATTGTCGTCATCTTTTAAAATAATTTTTGGAACTGAAAGTAGCTGGGACGAAAGCGTAAGAAGCGAAGAAGTATTTGGAAACAATTATAATGTATTCCGGCACGATCGGAATTTGTCTACCAGTCAAAGAAAGTCAGGCGGTGGAGTCCTCATTGCCATTAATGTAGACTTTACTTCTGAAGAAATAATATCCGACAAATATTAAGAATTTGAACACGTATGGGCCAAAGCATTTATTGCAGGCGAAGAACATATCTTCTGTTCCGTGTACTTTCCACTAGAACATGCTCATAAACATTCGTATGAATTATTTTTCAAAACTCTAGAATCTATTATGTCTAACATGAAACCAGAAGTAAAACTGCATGTCTATGGCGACTTCAACCAACGTAATGCAGACTTTATTGTAGACACTGAAAATGAATCTATCTTACTCCCAGTCGTAGGCGAAAACGAAACACTGCAGTATCTTTTTGACAAATCCTCAGAACTCGGTCTATATCAAATCAATCATGTCAAAAACAAACAAATGCTTATTTAGACCTATTATTCACAAACTGCACTGAAAACTTCTGTGTAGATGCATAATTGACTCCCATCTGGAAAAATGAAGCATTCCACACAGCAATTGAATATTCAATAGTAATGAATAACTCTTCGTACCCTAGCGACTGCGAGTACGAGGATGTACCGGAATACCACAAAACTGACTTCGAACAAGTCAAACGTAGACTTCGCATAATAAATTGGCGTAGTATAATTTGTAAAGAAGGAAATGTCAACGAAGAAGTAACAAAATTTTATGAAATAATTAATCAAATTATATCAGAAAATGTACCACTAAAAAAAGAAGACGAACGAACACCAACAAATATCCAGTGTGGTTTAATCCACAATTGAAGAACCTAAAAAATAGGAAACAAAAAGCACATAAAATATACAAAAAAGACAATAATAGCGAAAATCTTCAAAATTACCAAGAAATTTGCTGTCAACTTGACGCAGCCATTAAAATTGCACATGAAGAACACAATCGTAAAATCGAACATCAAATCAAGTCTTGCCCTAAGAACTTCTTTAATTACGTAAAAACCAAACTAAAAAGTAACAACTTTCCATCACGAATGCATCTTGACAGTAATGTAGGACAAACTAGTAATGAAATATGTAGTCTTTTTGCCACTTTTTTCAAGAAATTTACACCACATATGAAGAAACAGATCGCGACCGCGAATACTTCTCGTATTTTCCTGAATTTTCGAATTATTTATCTGTCAATCAAATATCTGAATTCGAAATTCAAAACGCACTTTAAAATTTAGACGCTACGAAAGGTCCTGGACCTGACAGAATAGCTCCAATTTTTCTCAAAAACTTGGCAGAAGAACTATCTACACCCTTACAACACCTTTTTAACATGTCCCTGAAGAATGGAATTTTCCCAGAACTCTGGAAAACTTCATATTTAGTGCCAATTTTCAAATCTGGCGCTAAATCTGACATTCGTAATTATCGCGGAATTGCCATTATTTCATGCATTCCAAAATTATTTGAATCAATAATTAATAAAAAATCTTTCAACAAGTAAAACACCAAATTACAACTCAACAGCACGGCTTTTACAAAGGCCGATCAACTACCACAAATCTTTTGGAATTCATAACTTTCACTTTGACTGTAATGGACAACGATAACTACGTAGAAGCTCTTTATACGGACTTTGGCAAGGCATTTGACAAAATTGACATACCATTATTGCTCTTCAAGCTCGAAAAATACGGAACTGAAACAAAAAATTTGGAATGGCTGCAGTCATACTTAACAAAACGAACACAAATAGTCCGCTTTCAAAATTCCTTTTCAAACCCAATAGAAGTAACTTCTGGGGTTCCTCAAGGTTCCCACCTGGGCCCTCTTCTTTTTATATTATACGTTAATGACATTTCCTTTCTTCTTAAGTCAATACATGTGCTTGTATATGCTGGCGACATGAAGCTCTTTATAGAAATAACCAATGCAGAAGACTTCGAAATATTCCAGAATGAAATTAATGTATTCTACACTTGGTGCAACAAAAGCCTACTACAACTCAACATTAAAAAATGTAATTCAATAGCCTTTAGCAGAAAAACAGTAACACCACCTACAAACATTTTCTTGGGAAACCAACCAGTAGAAAAATGCAAAATCGTAAGGGACCTAGGCGTAATCTTAGACTCCAAACTTACATTCATAGAACATTATAATACAATTATCAACAAAGCAAATAGTATGCTGGGCTTTATAAAACGCTTCGGCCACAATTTTCAAGACCCATATACAATCAAACTATTATATATTACATACGTCCGACCAATTCTGGAATACTGTAGCATTGTATGGAATCCCTATATTGCCACACATGAAGAACGCATTGAATCTGTCCAAAAACAATTTTTTTGTACGCGCTTCGTAAGCTAAATTGGACAGCATTTCCCTTACCATCATATGAAGCACGCTGCATACTTATAGACATACAAGCACTTAGAGAACGCCGCGATCTTTCAATGCTTTATTTTATCAATGACATTATTTCTCAACGCGTGCAATGTACTAAATTATTATCACAACTAAATTTTTATGCACCCAGTCGTCAATTAAGAAATCGTAAAATTTTTTCGGAAAATTCTCACAGAATAAACTACTCAAAAAATGGCCCAATAAATCGCATGATGCGTCACTATAATCAGCACTGCGAAAATATCAGGCAGAAATCAAATAAAAAAATCACAAGAAGGTTGTATGCAAAGCCACGACCGCAAGGTTGAAGTAGAATACTTTTACAAGAAAGATAACCCGGCTGCTTGCGTGTCAGTCATTTTTTCTAGTAAATAAACGTTGACCGTTCATTGGCAGTATTGTACTTTCTTTTTGTCTGATATTTTGAATGAAGTTCATTGAATATTTTTAAATTTTGTGCAAATGAGACGTTGAAGTGCTGCCGAATTGTAATATGCACATTTAATACGACATCATTAAACGGGAACGGAACAAAGGCGACGGTTATGCAGAACGCGAATGCCGGCGCGATGCGATTCGCCTTACCGTGGTGAAATGTACAGCTCTTTTTAAGGCGAAGTAGAACTATACATTTCAACAGATTCCGTCTTTCCGAATCGCATCGGGCCGTTATTTGCGTTCTGCATGACCGTAGCCAAACACTAAGCGACGCAAACACGTAATAATAGTCAGAGTATGCATGTAGATGAAGATAATTAACTTTGGATTATAGCGCAAAACGAGAAAATATTAACTCTTCAAATATTCATTTGTGTTCTTCAAATTTCAGTTGTTCAATTTAATATCCGATGAAATGTTTGTTTATTATCTGATGAAGCTCTTATGTAAGCCAAATAACGGTATAACGACCAATCAGAGGACGGTATAACGACCAATCAGAGGTCGAATTTTGTGTTTTGACAAGGCTTTTTTTATTCTCGCTTATTTTCCGTCGGTCTAGTTCCGCCACTGTTGTGGCCAATCACCGACGCCCAGGGAGGCGACTCCACACCCAGGACCCTAACTCACGACCCGTTTATTAACGGACCGGCGCCAACGGCTTTACTTCCTCATGCGATGGAAGGCGTGATCCCAGAGATTTTTCGCCTCAGAAAATCTCCCGGTGTCGGCTAGGATTGAATCTAAACCAGTTTGGGTTGGTTGTGAGTGGATCACGCCACCTCACAACCATCGACACCTATGTCGGTGGTGGGATTCGAACCCAGGTGTCGAGCGTGGTTGGCGGAGACGTTACCAACCACACTAGGCCCCCGCTCTTCTGACAAGGCTTAAGAGTTTTCAATAGTACAATGGTTCGAATGATAAAATTGCAATTTCATGCATTTGGTAGGAATCTTATAAGATTTTCTAATTTTGCTGCAAAAACGAAGGAAATCCATCGAAAACTAACCGATTTATTAGCATTTGAAATTGGACATATTTTTCACTTTCTTCAGTTTTAGATTTACATTTCACATCCCTATGTAGCCGAACTTCCTGAGAGAAGTATTCAAATTCAAAATTAAATCTTCATTAATTCATTTGTCCTTATAAGGACAATTGTTAAATTTATCATAGGATGTAGTGTTTATCTTACATCTCTGTGTTACCTTGATAGTGAGGACTAAGGCGCACGGTCAACACAATGAGAAAGGTGTTTTCACATTGAAAACTAGACACGGCTTTACTGGAGGAAGTGTTGGCAAATGCATCTACCGCTAATACCACCGCTATCATACGAAAGCGCGTCGTTTCATGTGGGGAATATCAACAACGAAAAATGACGCGCGTCTAAGCATAACCCGAACTGTTTCGCCGTGCTGCTCCCATTTACTTCCACATCGGCCTCAGGGAAGTACCGGCTGCATCTGCATCTACCGCTGAGGCTGTCACTATACTGCTATTGGTACCAAAAGCTATTAACTCTTCAAATAAGTGTTTTATTTGTTCTCAAAAGAACAATTGTTCAATTCAAAACCGCTATCCGCTATCGATGGTACCCACCGCTCGCTCCCGCTGCTGCTGAGGGAGGACTGCTGTCGTCGCTGTTCAGAACTATTATGAGCGGCTTTGACTAAAACAGGCTCTTGTATAGGGATGAAAATAGGAATGAATTATTTTACGTACGTGGTGGAATGATATAACTTGAAAAATATGTGTGACTTCATTCCGGCTCAGAGCGATCATTTGATAAGCTCCACTTCTTTTTTCAGTTTCTAAAGTTTTTCCTCAGTTTCGTAGCACGGATGCACAAAAATGATTTCTTGTCAAGCCGGACCGATAGCACTCTCATTGAAGCAACAAAATAACATGTTTTGTGTCGTGTTGTGCAGCTTGGTTGAAGAAAATGTTCCCGTCCCCGTGTCGCATGTAAGCAGATTATTGCGTTCAGTAGACAGTAGATAGTGTATCTAGCGAATAAACACCGATGGTGCTCTCACACACGCAACGGTTTTAACCCGTATCTTATTGCGGTTTGTAACATCAAGCGATTTCGTTTGCTCGCTGTTGCGTGTTGCATCATGTTGCAACTTGGCAGCTGGGAGACGACGAAATTCTGTTTATGCTGATTGATTGAATCGACTTCATATTAGCTCTGCATAGTCGAACTAACTGCTTTTGTGAATGCTTCCTAACAGGGCAGTTTATTATTCAATGTCGGTTATGCTGATCGCAGCGTAACCGCACAGTGGGGAGTTTACTGAATAAAGTAAAAATTAGACAACTACAACAGAATTTGATTGCATACCGCACAGAATGTCTGCTTTTGTTGATGCCAGAAAATTATTACCCTTCAATTATTTTTTTATTTGCCTTGAAAAAAGCATGTTGCGGTTCAAAATCGGTTGCTAATTACAACCTTTGAGCTGCCCTAACATTGGGGGAATTAAGATACACGGACAACATGCACTGTGGAAGCTATTTCACATTCAGTAAATTAGACGGGTGCAACAAATTTGAATTGCTAGGATGCAACACAGAATGCTTGCTTGCGTTGACAAAAATTATTAACTTTCAATGACTTGTTTATTTGCCTTAAAAAAGGCATTTTGATTTCCGAAATTGGATTTCCTGATGGCAATCATCATGCTGCCCCAACACGGGGGGAATAATGGCTGTCTGGCGACACACGCTGAGAAAAACCGCGCTGCTCCTGAGACGTGGTGACCAACCACAGGGCTAGTGCTGCTGCTAAGGAAAGACGACTGCTGTTGTCGCTGTCTAGAACTATTATGAGCGGCTCCGGCTGAAACAGGCTCTTATTTAGGCCAAATAGCATGTTTTCAATTGCAAGGTATATGATCCTGTCGACCGTGCTTGGGAAGCAAGCATATTACGACCAATCAGAGGTCGAATTTTTAGTTTTGACAAGGCTTGACTATTTTCAATAGTACAATAGTGTGAATAATAAAATTACACTTATCTTATTTTGGGAAGAATCTTAGAAGATTTTCCAATCTATTGCTGCAATAACGAAGGAAATCCATCGAATACTAACCGATTTATTAGCATTTGAAATTGGACATATTTTTCACTTCTTTCGGTTTTAGATTTTCATTTCTCATCCCTATGTAGCCGAACTTCCTGAGAGAAGTATTCTACTTCAAAAACGACTAACTACTGGAAGTAATGTATAGAACATAAGAAAACATTGTATTATTATAACCGTAGTCTACATTTGCTTGACGAAATAAATAAATAAATAAATAAATAATAAGGACTACCGGGAGTACGGCACTGTCAACCTACTTCGAAAGTACGAGGCACTGGGCAGGCAGATGAAGAGCTTAGTAAAGGCGAAAAAACGCGGGTACTGGCGGCGGTTCGTAAACGCGTTGTCGAGGGAAACAGCGATGAGCACTCTTTGGGATACCGCCAGGCGCATGCGGAACCGTGACGTTTCGAATGAAAGTGAGGAGTATTCAGATCGCTGGATACTCGATTTTGCCAAAAAGGTCTGTCCGGGCTCTGTACCGGAACAGAAAACCTTTCGCGACGCGTTTTTAGTAACTACGGAAGAGCCTCCATTTTCAATGTTGGAATTTTCAATGGCTCTCCTGTCGTGCAAAAATTAGGCTCCAGGGTTAGATAGAATAAAATTCAACCTGTTGAAGAATCTACCCGACTCTGCAAAAAGACGCTTGTTGAGTTTGTTCAACAAGTTTCTTGAGCTAAATATTGTTCCGCATGACTGGAGGGAGGTAAAAGTCATTGCTATTAGGAAACCCGGGAAACCTGCCTCTGATCACAATTCATATAGGCCGATTGCGATGCTCTCTTGCCTCCGGAAATTAATGGAGAAAATGATCCTCTTACGGTTAGACAAATGGGTCGAAACAAACGGTTTACTTTCAGATACTCAATTTGGCTTTCGCCGGGGCAAAGGGACGAACGATTGCCTAGCGTTGCTTTCTACTGAAATTCAACTCGCATTTGCTCGAAAAGAGCAAATGGCTTCTGCGTTCTTGGATATTAAGGGGGCATTTGACTCTGTCTCTGTAGAAGTTTTAAGCACGAAACTTCATTCGCAGGGACTTTCACCAAATTTGAATAACTTTTTGCTCAATTTGTTGTCAGAAAAGCATATGTATTTCTCACATGGCGGTTCAACAACTTCCCGAATTAGTTACATGGGCCTTCCCTAGGGCTCATGTTTAAGTCCTCTCTTATATAATTTTTACGTCAATGACATCGATGAATGTCTTGCAAATTCATGCACGCTACGGCAACTTGCAGACGATAGCGTTGTATCCATTACTGGAAGCGAGGCGAACGATCTGCAAGGACCATTGCAAGATACCTTAGACAATTTGTCTGAATGGGCTCTTAAGCTGGGTATCGAATTCTCTCCGGAGAAAACTGAAACCGGAACATGGTGGGGTGCCCACCCAGGAGACCTTCTAAGGTTATACCAAACAACGATACTGTCAGTTCTTGGGTACGGTTGTTTTTGCTTGCGCTCCGCCGCGAACACGCACATTATAAAACTAGAGAGAATACAATATCGTTGTTTGCGTATTGCTTTGGGCTGCATGCAGTCGACCCATACGATGAGTCTTGAAGTGCTGTTGAAACATCGTTTTTGGAATCTCTCTTACCGGTTACTAATTCGATCATGAACACATTAGTAATTGAAAATTTCGAGAGGTTGGTCGACCTTCAATCCCAAACCAGATTTATGACTTTATATTTTGACTACATGGCTCAAGATATTAACCCTTCTTCATACGTTCCCTTCAATGTCGCACCTTTAGATACTTCTAACAATGCTATATTCTTCGACACCGCCATGAAAGAGACATTATTGGTATTCCTGATAAATTGCGCCCACAAGAGATCCCTAAGATTTTTTTAAATAAGTTTAAACATGTGAGTTGTGATAAAATGTTTTATACTGACGGATCTAATCTAGATGAGTCCACTGGCTTCGGTGTTTTCCACGAAAATTTTACCGCCTCCTACAAACTCGATGTTCCGGCTTCCGTGTACGTCGCAGAACTTGCTGCTATTCAGTACTCTCTTGGGATCATCGAAACCCTGCCCATAGACCACTACTTCATCTTCACAGACAGTCTCAGTGCCATTGCACAGTGGGGCGACTCCATACAAATGCTGGTAATTTTGGGACGCTGAGTCCGAATTTGATATTATTTTTGCATGAAATTGCATATTTTTAATGCCAGTGGAATTTCAATGTTTTTTATATATATTATATGAGGAAACTTTACGACGGTTCCAATGTTTTGCAAATTAAAATGCCTGTTATAAAGAAAATTAATAAAAAATATCAATTGAAAAATATGCTTTGTGTTGAAAATCACTTATGTCTTTTTTTTTTTTTAAGTGACTATATTACATTGCTTTTTTCATCGCATTCTTCTTTTTATGCACTTCCACCTTCATCTTCATATTTGTGTTCATTTTCAATACAGTTTCAATACATTCAAGAAAAGTTTCAAAAATGCAGTTTCTAAAGTCAAAATATTAATTCACTATTTGCATTGTAGATACTAGCAGACGATTTATTATGTCTTGGTTTGGGTTTACACGATTACTTTTACATGTGACTGGTATGATACAAACTTAAAACATGATTCTGGTACTCAGTGCTGGTGATCCAAAACATAAACAATGACTATTTTTAATACTGCGTTAAAAAACGGAATATAGATGAGTTTAACTTGTAAATATGAAAATAGTGTGATCAATTATACTGAAACATGTTTGAAAACGTTGTTATTATCAAACTAATGCGAGCCATTTGTTATTCTGTTGACGGTTTGCAGTGTACAATTTAAATTTACATTTATAAAATCCGATATGTGCCGAACACTCGTTGTTTCTCTTCAAAAGAAGGGTACTCTGCGCAACTCTGCGCAGGATCGGACTAGATGCATTATAAAGATTTTTTTCCAAGCTATCTTTTAAAACTAGTGCCAATAGTGCCAAACCCTGCCGTCCAAACTTTTAACGCTGTTTTATGCAAAAAATACGTAATTTTTTGATTCCGCCTAATTTTTTTGAGTATTACAATGAGATTATGCATTATCGAATGATGAGGATTTATTTTCCACTATTTTACAGACAACTTTTTCTTAGACGTCATCCAGATTCAAGTTACCCTTGAGGCTCCAGCAAATTTCGCAACATTGCATGTTTTTCAAGAAAAACGCTAAATAACACTGACTCAGTACACTTTGAAAAATCATAGAAAATTCAAATTTTTTTGTATTCCTCTAAAAATTTGAATTCTGACACTTCAATAGTATACAACTATAGGAAAAATATAAATATATTGGATGTAGGTCGGGACTTCATTCGCGTGATGTCCAGACTTATGTCCAATCACTATACGTTAAACACGCATCTCTTTCGTATAGGGCTTGTAGACAGTAACCACTGCGTTTGTGGCGATGGCTACCATGACATCGAGCATGTTGTTTGGTCGTGTGCCGAATTCTGTGATGTTAGGTCCGAGCTTATAGATTCCCTCCGGGCCCGAGGAAAACAACCGAACGTTCCCGTTAGAGACATTCTGGGAAGCGGTGATATAAGGGGTTGTCATCTGACTGACTGAGTCCGTGGATAATTAGGAGCTAAATTTATTTAACAATTTTAAATCCTTAAGAACTAGGTTAGTCGGTTTTTATTAGTATAGGTTAATAGCTATTCTATTGAACAGTTCATCTGTTCCTTTTACTCCTATACTAATGTAAGTCTATCAAGCTCACGGAGGGTGAGAGAATCTATAAAAAAAGTAAACCTAACATTGGCTTCTCATTCTCTTTTGCACGTGTAATGAAAGAACACGCAAAAAGGACTCCCGCCTGGTTTAAAATGCGTAAGTGTGGAGCACTGCTGGTGGAAAAATAAGAGCAGATTTCAAGAAAGCGTGAGACGAAGATTTTGTTTATACTTTGCTTCGCTTAAACATCGAGTTGGTCACAAATATTTATTAAGAAAACTATTTACCAGATTCTTAATCTTGGGTTTGTTATTTTCTTGGGTTTGAAATTTAATTGGGTTTGTTTGGATAGGATTTACAACATCCTGCATATTTAGATAAACAGTGTTCAACATTCTGTCTTTATCTCTATGCGCTACAGGTGATCTTCAGTACATGACACAACTGTACTGTTATTTGAAAAAGACTGACATTAAAATTTAATATTCTTTTGTCTATTCGTCAGAATACCCGTATACGACGCTGGAGACACGAACACGAAGAGCCTAAATCTAAAAACAAAAAAGAACACCAGTCGAAACACAAATAGATCGTATATCTTAATTAGTTTTAAGCAAGAATTGTATCTCCCCTCCCCTCACCTTTAATCCCCACTAGCTCGTAGTCGGCCGCGTGAAATAAAAAAGTGCCTCTCTCCTTTTCCCGCTAATCTAGAATTAATAAAGAGTGTACTTGGCTCAGTTAAACTTAAAATTGTACCGTGTCGTGGCAAATAAACCATATTTAAATCAAATCAAACTGATGGAATATGTCATATTACTTTGTTTGAAAAATCTACTCTCTAAGACACTTGCACAGGGTAAGACCGCCCTGCTGGGTAAGACCGCCCACCGTAGTTTTACTACCAAGTTATAAAATAATCGAAAAATTTCTTTAACGTGTCTATTACAGTATAATTACATAACATTTTGCACGTTTTTCTGTTTTGATAGTGCACGAACGGTCGCAGAAATAATCAAAAACAACCTTTCAGCTGGCGCTATTGTTTTGCGGCAACGGGACTTAAGGTTTTTCAGGCTAAAAATCTATTGTTTTGTTCATGAATATACGTTTAATCGCTTGCCTGAATCCATCTTCTTTCGGAAATATCGAAAGCCGTGAGTAATCTTGTAATTTTGACTACTTTTTCGGTCAAATATGAAAATGTTCCACTGGGGGTAAAGTCGCCCACTATACAAGGGGTAAAACCGCCACGAATCCAACTGCTTGTTGTTTTACTTCAAGACCCAAATGCCTCGACACTACAAAGGGAATATATACAGGATCAGTAAAGCAACTTCAAGCCACATAAGACATCAATGTTAATCGACCATTTTCGATTTGGTTTAAGCTTTTCTAGTAATATATATTTAACAAGACTTATTTTTGAAAAAAGTAAACCTGTGTGAAAATGGTGTTAATGAACCAAAATAATTTTAGAGCCAGGACGGTGTGTTTGATAGGTATGACGTCTCCGGCAGAATTGAAAATAGTAGTTTTTTACTTTCGAAAAAAGTACACACTCTAAAAAAATATAAAGAAAAAATATAGAAATAGAATTAAAAATATATTTTTTTTTTCAATTTTTTTTAAAAAAAAAACATGTTTTGCCTGTAAAATCTACAAAAGGTAAGCTAAAATTTTATGGTTGTTGGATCATGTAGGAATAGAAATATTAATAGCTCAATTTTTGTGAAGAATTTTTTTTGACGGTTTATTTGGTGTATAGAGTCGTTGGTAATTTTGTTCTTCAAAAAAAAAAACATAGAAAATTGAAAATATAAATAAAAGAAATAATAATTATTAGTCTTTTTCTATACATAATAAGTCTTCAAAAGAATCATACAGATCGGTTTAATGAGTTTTAATTTTGAGCTTAAAAATAGGTATATTATGAATTCCATATCTTGAAAAACCCCAACTCTGAAAAATCTATTTATTTTGAAAACCAAAAAAGTTACCTAAACATTGATTTGAACTTGAATAATCAGAAAACAAAATAAGTTAAAACTTATAAATAAATTTTTTTTCAGATTTTTCACAGTGTATATTTTATTTAAAAAGAGAAAAAATACCATCTACAACTTTGTCAGAGACACTATACCGATAGAATCAACCGTTTCGGCCCTAAGAATATTGTTTATCCTCAAAAAATGGTGGACGATCTTACCCCTCTGGTGGGCGGGCTTACCCCGCATGAAAAAGATCTGCACATTTTCAATGAATTTTTAAAATTTAAAAAAAAGCTGGAAAATAAATAAAAATATTTCAGTTCTTATTTTTTAAATGCGGGTATTGAATAGAAGAACCTCTTAGCGAAGAAAAAATGAAATTGCAGCCGCAACTTTTTTTTCTATAAACAGAATTGCTTAAGGGGGCGGTCTTACCCCGCTTACCCCTATTGATGTTATACAGTGATAATGAGAGTATAGTGATCTCAATCAGATACGCAACACAATTGACTCGTTGTTCGTTGTTTTTTTTCGGGGTTTGCGTCGTTTTGACAGTTCGACCATACATTTTCTGTCAAGTTTACATCATCAGAACGTGAACGTGCCCATTGGCTGAAACTTTGCATAGACGTTTTGATGCTATTTTGTGCTATTGGTTTAATTTATTGAAACACAACTCATTTTTGAAAAGCTATTGGAAAATGCTATTTCGGATAGGTATTGATGATTACAAAAATTTTTAGAGACAACACGGTTCGTTTAAGCGGTGTGACATCTTCGGCAAAGTTGTAGATAATAGTTTTGTTTTTCAAAATAAATATACACATTAAAAACAAATTACTAATTTAAAAAAAAAAAAAAGAAAGTTATAAATTAATTATCGAAAACAGCTCATTTAAAAAAACTGTTTTTTTTATAAAAACTACGAAAGTTTTCCTGAACAACGAAACCGGCCATGGAGAAATCAGAAAAACAAGTTATATTTTTTAAATTTATTTTTTTACAGAATACATTTTTGTTGGAGGAACAAAGTTATTATTTACAACTTTGCCAGATACACTATGCCAATCAAATAAACCGTTTTGACTGTTGAAATATTCTTGATTCCTCATAGAGTGATCTATTGGAAATTTAAAATAAGTCTACAGTCGAAACGGCATAGTGTCTTCGGCAAAGTTGTAGATAATATTTTGTCCTTCCAAAAATATATGCCTTTAAAAAAAGTTAAAATAATTTTTTTTTCAAAATTTTTTTTTTTTCAAAAGAAGATAACATATTTTTCTTGATTTCTATATGATCGGACTGGTTTCATTGTTTTGGTAATCTTTCGTAGGTGTTATTAAAAAAAAAAGTTTTAAAAAAATGAGTCCTCTTGAATAATTAATTTTTAATCTTTCTTCTAACTTTTGAATGAATAATTTTTTGAGTGTAATTTTTTTGGAAAGACAGAATTATTATCTACAACTTTGTCGAAGACGTCACACCAATCAAACGAACCGAAGTGCTTTTTTTATTTCATATTCATTTTTCACAATATTACACACTTAATTTATCTCGGCGGTCAGTAATATATTTCGATGAACATTCAGCAAATATATCGATTTTCCGTAAACTAGCAAGGATTGACGTTTCGTTTGCCGAAGTTCTTGAAAATTCAGCCGAAAACTTGTAGAACATTTCGCTGAATTTATCAGCTGTTGAGTTCTCGGCAATAAAATCTAAGTGTGTATGAACCACTCTATGTCGAATAAATGAACCACCCTAATGAAACATAATGTATTCGATGCTAGTTATAGTGTATATCATTATACAAGCTATTTCGAGAGACTAGTGATCAATTTCAAAAGATAAATTCTAAACATTTTGAACTCCGCCTTCCACAATTGAAAAAACGAATTAGTCCCAGAGAGTAAATTTTAGCAAAAAAAAAATTTTCAGATGTCACTAATTCTTGACGTTTCATGCGTTTTTGAGTCATTTGGCATCAGAATACCCCCAATTTTGGCATCACGTACCCCAATTTTGAACAAACACTACTCCTAACCTCTCCTAACTAACAGTGCATTCGAAATCCTTAACTAATAAACACTGATTTTGATCGGATCCTATTCGATTGCATTATTCTCTCGAGTTCCACTATGAAGTTTCCACCCATTTGTTTTTTTATCATCCTTCTATTTCTTAGAAAACCTGATATTTTATATTGAAACGATTGGGACGATTTAGGAGAAATCCAACCAATAAAAATACCTTGTACAGATTTTTGTACAGATATTCTGACCGATAATCAGATATTTCAAATCAAATGTACAGAATAAAATGTGGCAACCCTGCCTCTGACATGTGAAAAACCTAGTTGTCAAATTGGCGGTTTTTTCATCGCTTATCTCTCTCTAAGCATTTCTAATTCAGAGATGATATTGTCCTTTCACAAAAAAATTAGAATGCAGGGTATTTTCAAGAAAAAGAAGAAGCAACACCCGCAACTGACAGACATCTCAAACACTGGTAAAAATGTGCTGTGAAAAATAGCACTCGATACACGTTCAACTGGGGATAATGAAATGTTCATAATTGAAATACGACAATATCCGAATAAGTTTTATTCTCTACACCTTATTAGTTAATTATGGTCTATTTGTTTGTTTCTTAGGTTTTCGTTTGTCTTGATCGAGCAAAGAATGTCATATTCATCATCAAAGGCATGTACGATTTATTGCCATCAGTGATGGGCACCATTTCGCCTATTTTTAGATCGGTTAGCGAATATGATACGACAACATCGGGTACGGGTTTGTTAAAGTTCGCATGCTTTTGGCGATTTGATGTATTTATCACAACAACGCCATGATATATAAAATAAAAGTCGTGGGACAACTATGTCTATAAAGCTCAATTTTGAAGATGCAAGAGACAGACATAGAAACGATGCGCTGTACACTTTTGCGGTACTGGAAAACATTTATGTTATCTCAGGAAACAAATTAAAAAAAAAAGACTTTCTGAAGCATAAGAATTCTCGAGCTGGAACCAACAGAAGTTGCGGGGAAATTAGGCCTTCGAAATTATTTTAGTGGTAGAGCTCAGAAGCTTCGGTTTTTCGAAAAATGTCCTCACGGGTAAAAATTAATTAAAGCTGAGATTTTCCCAGCTGAAAAATATATAAATTTTTCTTCACCACAAAAGATCAAAATGATGGTCGCAGTGGTCCAAATCTTACAAAAAAAAACACTATATTTTAACGTTAACTGCATCTCTAAGAAATTTAGCATCACAATATTTTTGTGCTATCGAACATTTTTCATTGGTAAAAAAGTATAATTTTACCCGCACGACTTCCCAAAGTCTTCTTCTTTCGAAGACTTCTTTCGAGAAGACGAAACTTTTGAGCCGTTCATCTAAATCTCTGAACGAAATTCAGAAGTCTTTTTCCCATATATCTCATTGATACATTTTTTTGTTGAAGTTTTAACCGGCGGTCATTCACCAGTCAATGAAAACTATGATATATCGCATACTGTTTAAGCAACTTCAAATAATGGATTATAACTAGTTTATTCGTAGAACATTCTGATTGCAAACCATATCAATGCGGCTCTGCTGCATAGTCGAGGGCAAGGAATCGAGGCGGCTTTAAGTCAATGCTATTCAATTTCAATTGAAGTAAATTAAGACTGCATACGCTTTGACAAACAATTTCTTGAGTCGCATTTTTATCGGTGCTGTCTGAAATTGTCTTTTTCGGTTGTCAGTTGCGGTTGTCAGTTAGAGCGCAAAATTCTAATTTTCTCTGAAATCACAATATTAAGAGATTTGCCCAAAACTGAACGCGGTCTAATCCAAACACCGCGCTTGAATCAAAGGCCGCGCTGAGTTGCCAGATGTAAAAGCAAAGCCTTGGTGCTACATTCCGTATCGGAACTCGACCTTCTGTTTTTATTATACACAGACTTCGCAGCCAACTGTTGAGTGTACAGGACAATTGCGGGGCTAGCGCTACGATCCTACTGACACTAACAGTCTCTCCCGAGCCGAGACTCGAACCTACGACGACTGGCTTGTTAAGCCAGCATCGTACCTCGAGACCAGCTGGAAGAGGTTGCCAGATGTATACTGTTTTTATTTGCATCAACCTTCATTGTTAAAGTATCGGAAAAATCCTTGAAGCAATCACTGCTGGAGACAGTGGAGACTGAAAAGGATTACTAATCACCAGAGTAAAATGTATTGGATCATATACTCACTTCGTGGTTTCTGTTTTAAGCATTATGATATCAATCTATATTAGAGTAATCGGTAAAAATGGCACCCCTGACGCCGCCTTCAGTGTGCTGCCAGAATCGAAGTTTGTTTTGATTTTATAAAAGGTTGCCAAGACAGGTAGATTTAATTTTGGCTGTTGCTTACAGTGTCACGAGGAAAATAAAATCGATTCGGCAACCAAGAAGGGCATTTGGTTTCAGAGTTTCGGTTTATAGCGCGGCGAATAAGTTTCAGTGAAACTCACAATACAAAATACAGAGTTCATACAGAATTTTGATTTTTAATACAGATTTGTACAGAATTTCAGCAATCAGTTTTCAGTTTTTCGAATGCGTTTCGCACATGATCAATAACAATAAACGGATGATAATCCATATGGTTTGACGATACCCCATTCAGTCGTTACTATACCCTAAACCAGTTGTTAGGCACGTTTTATGGTTATTGATTATGCGGGTTTCCACAGAGCGGCTAAACCGGCCGATTCGCATAAGGCAATCCACGGGTGACGTTTCTTTGCTTGTACGTTAGCTTTTGTTGTTTTTCAAGTTGCAAAACTAAAATACAGCCGAACACGAAATCTTTTAATTTCGGAGAAAAAATCTAAAGTAATTTTCTATTGTTGTTTAGAGGATTGCCACTTGCAATACTAGAGCAACCGATCGGACAAAGTTTGTTTTCAACTCTTTTTGTTACGGAATGTGCGAGCAGGCTTTGAAATCTGTTTCTTCGTCCAACGTGGAATATTTGCGGGTGATTGAATTTTTATTGTATTTGCGTTGATGACAATCAACGCTCTTCTTTTGCCCTTTTATCACTTCTTTTCGATTTCTACTGAGTGTCCGGCATTTAAATAACCAAAAAATTGCCTTTCTTTGATATCCTCTGAACATATGATGTTTAACTTACGGAAAAACTTTAGAACAAAAATACGCTATGAAAGCATTTATAGCTAAAAAACACTGTTATAGACCTTAGTTTTCTTTTAGGAATTGTACCCAACCTTTTTACGGTTTCAGGCGAGCACTTGCAGGCACCACGAACAATATACAGATTTTTTTACGGGTGCATACAGATTTTCTAAAATAAAATCTGGCAGCTCTGACTCCGTCAGAGCGAATGGTAAGAGAAAGACGATTTGCGCAAAATATTTGTATCTCAATATTTTCTTTTAAAAAAGGTTAATCAGATTCAGCAAATTCGTTAAATCGAATTGTAATATCTTCTCTGCTCTGTCACTTTTCGTCGATTGTTGTAAACTTTACTGTGAGTTGCGATTTTATATATTTGAAGATTATTTTGAGAGGGGAAGAAAACCTGTAAGTACCACAAAAATAGTTTTCGAAACCTTAAAATTTATATTATGTCCTTATGAAGCTTCGAGGCTACACCAATATTGCTTCGTCATTCACTGTAAAATGTTTGAAATATCTGATGTTTCCACCAATCCACTGAAAACATGGAGAACGAAATACGAATCAAATTCATTGACTGAACATGATTTTGTGAGCTATCTGCAAAAAAGTGCCAGTCAATTTATAAGCATTAGGCAGAAATCAATCTTGGATTTAGGTAAGAATTTTTTTTTTTATATGAATAGATATATATATATATATATATTTCAAGCTGATAAAAACAGGCTTATTAAAGCGTAATAATCATTTATGTCATCAAAATCAAATTACCGAAACATTTTTTTTCTCATATTATATCTACAAATCATTTCATATTATATTATATTTACTAATCATATTATATTCACGGTTTTTTTTCACGCGGCACGTATCCCCTGCGTAAAAAGCGACTTTAGTGTACATATTTTGGTTAAAAATCCCACCCACCGAGGCTATCTTTCGAAACAAGACATATAAAACTCAAAAAATCATTGCTACGAAAGTAGGTGAAGTGTTGAGTTTTTCTCTGAATACTGTGAAATTCGGTTAGATCAGTCATAATAAGACAATCTATATATATTTATATATCTATATATATATATATATATATATATATATATATATATATATATATATATATATATATATATATATATATATATATATATATATATATATATAATATATATATATATATATATATATATATATATATATATAAAAATTCGGTTAGATCAGTCATAATAAGACAATCTATATATATTTATATATCTATATATATATATATATATATATATATATATATATATATATATATATATATATATATATATATATATATATATATATATATATATATATATATATATATATATATATATATATATATATATATATATATATATATATATATATATATATATATATATATATATATATATATATATATATATATATATATATATATATATATATATATATATATATATATATATATATATATATATATATATATATATATATATATATATATATATATATATATATATATATATATATATATATATATACTATATATATATATATATATATATATATATATATATATATATATATATATATATATATATATATATATATATATATATATATATATATATATATATATATATATATATATATATATATTATATATATATATATATATATATATATGATGGCAGAGCTGTATGCCACCACGGGTCGGTAATTGGCGATCACCGAAGGCCACGGAAGTGCTCACTGCTAGCAAGCAGTCCCGGACCATCAGCGGGAGCTAGCCTAGGTCGTGGCGAGATTCAGGCACTGGGCCGCTGAATTCTCGCAAAAGCCACACTGGCCGGAAGCAGCTCCGACGGAGCGAGTAGTGCCGCTCTCACCACCCAAATGCACTATACCGCCCATTGGGACTGATGCCAGTAATGTTCCCAATTACGGCAACTGGTCGCATCACTATAGGATACGAGTCGGATTTCGTTTTCGTACCATGATTTTGGGCTGGCACCTGCGCCGAGCTCCCTTAGTAATGTCGTGTGATAACGGCTTGAAACGGCGAGATTACAACCGGTGCAGGGGTCTCCGTCCCGTAAAACCTGGCAGGCCTTCCAGTACGTTCCGAGTCCATTGCCTGGTGGGAACCAGGCAGGAGTAGGATCAGATGTCTTTTCCTGACTTGCGCCGGTCGGGGGTGTCATAGTTGCCCATAAGGCGCTATGGCAGCCGCCCCTAGCCATGGCCTCACTGCTCCGGCATAGACTACCTTGGGACCATTTAGGCGACTACTCCATTATGGATAAGGATAGCGGCTGGTAGGGGGACCCAATTAACAAGAATGCAGAAAAACAAAACTCTGGAGATGGGGGCAGATGGGTTGGAAAACCCATTTGCGCGAGGTGGCATCCAGCGGTCTCCGCCTAGAAAAGTGGAGACGGATGCAGTGAAGGTCACCTGCGAAGACGGTAAAGGCAGTACGCCTACCGGATCTACGCAAGACATCGCGGTGGCTGGTCCACAGCTATTAAAGGCGGTCGGAAGACAGCGGGACACGCTACCGAGGGTAGTGGCCCTGTCTGAGCAGCTCGATGCTATAATCGAGTTTGCGAAAAGTCGCAGCAATACAACGAAGTACTTGAAGCAGGCCCTCTACATGCTTCGGTCCTCCGTCGATGCTGCGAAAAAGGAGCACGCCGAGCTCGAAATGAAAGCTGCGGCTGCGGAGAAAGAGGAGACGAAGGTGACCGAGCTGGCGACGAAGTCGGTCCAAACGGACGCTAGCACGTTTGCGGCGGTTTGCGCGGCAGGGCCAGCTGCCAAACGAACGCGACAGTCCCCGGGAGAGACGGCCCCCGGGGGCACCAAGAAGCGTTTAATCGCAAACAGCCCTCAGACCGGTGTAGGAGTGGCGCAAGCAACGCCCACGGTGGCAGCCAAGGAGCAGAAGGCTCCCGGTAACCCGTGGGTAACGGTTCCGGGAAGGAGTAGGAACCAAAAAGTGGTGGCCAAAAAACCGCATCCGGTTACAAATCCTGCGACGAAGAAAGTTAAAAATAAGGGCGACGCACTCATCCTTAAGACAGAAGAGTCAAAGTACTCGGAAGTCCTTAAGGCAATGAGAGGCGATGCGAAGCTCAAAGATCTGGGGGCAGATGTGCGTAGCATCCGCCGATCCCGCAAGGGAGAAATGATCGTTGAGCTCCGCAAAGAAGCCAGAAACAAGGGCCCAGCCTATCGGGCATTGGCCCAAGAGGCGCTTGGAGATAGAGTGCAGGTTCGGGCACTCACGTCGCAGGTAACCCTACAACTTAAATACCTGGACGAAGTCACCGAGGCATGCGAAGTCGTGGATGCCCTCAAGGAGCAGTGCGAAGTGGTTGTGGCACCAGAGGCAGTTCGACTGCGCAAAGGCCCAGTAGGAACCCAGACCGCCACTGTCAGGCTTTCGTCAGTAGACGCAAACCAGGCGCTAAAGGTAGCGAGGCTCAAAGTGGGCTGGTCAATGTGCCCACTCAGCATCTACCAGCCGCCGGAGGTCTGCTTTCGATGCTTCGAGCAAGGACACAAGTCCTTTAGCTGCAAGGGGCCTGACAGGAGCTCCCTATGCAGGCGGTGTGGTGCTGCAGGCCACAAAAGCAAAGACTGCGGAGAGCCCCCGAAGTGCTTGGCGTGCGCCGGGAAGCGTGACGCAAAGCACATAATGGGAGGCCCGAGGTGCACGGCCGGTAAGCCGACTAGCAAGCCACGGGCGTGAGAGTGACACAGCTAAATTTGAACCACTGCTTCGCGGCTCAGCAACTGCTATACCAAGCAGTCACTGAGTCGTTGTCGGACATCGCCATAATCTCGGACCCCTACCGAATTCCTTCCGGAAACGGTAACTGGATTTCGGACGGGTCCGGTATGGCGGCAATATGGACGACGAGCAGGTTCCCGGTTCAAGAGATAGTGTCAACTTCAAACGAAGGATACGCGGTTGCCAAGGTGAACGGAGTGTACTACTGCAGCTGCTATGCTCCGCCTCGTTGGTCTACCGAGCAGTTCGCAAGGATGATCGACCGAGCCACCGGGGAGCTGATCGGTCTATCACCGTTGGTAGTGGCGGGCGACTTCAACGCATGGGCAACTGAGTGGGGAAGTCGACGCACAAACCAGAGAGGCCGGATCTTGTTGGAGGCTTTGGCGAAGCTCAACATAGATCTGGCCAACGTCGGCTTGAAGAGCACCTTCAGTAGAAACGGCGCGGAGTCGATCATCGATGTGACATTCTGTAGTCCAGGATTGATCACGAACTGGAGGGTAGACGATGGCTACACTCATAGCGACCATCTGGCGGTCTGTTATAGCGTAGACTGTAAAACGAGACCGCATGTGGCGAGTAGAATTAACACTCCAGCTCCTCGCGGGTGGAGGATATCACACTTCAACGAAGAGGTATTTGCGGAAGCAATTAGACTAGAACACGAGGCAAGCAGAATTCGTAACCCGAGCGCTGATCAACTTGTTGCCATACTTTCGCGGGCGTGCGACGCCACTATGCCTAGGAACCGCCAGCCTAGGCATGGAAGGCCACCAGTCTACTGGTGGACCGACGCGATAGCGGACCTCCGCAGAGCGTGTCTTCAAGCGAGAAGAAGGATTCAACGTGCGCGAACCGACGAAGAAAGGGAAGATCGTCGAGGGGAATTCAGTTCCGCAAGAGCGGCGCTTAAGAGAGCAATAAAAGCTAGTAAACGTGCGTGCTTCGAAAGACTGTGCGCTAGTGCCAACACTAACCCGTGGGGTAACGCCTATAGGATGGTGATGGCCAAGACTAAGGGTGCGATGGCGCCCGCAGAAAAATCACCAGCGATGCTTGAGCGGATCATAGAGGGACTCTTTCCACGCCACGAGCCAAATCCTTGGCCTCCGGCTGGCGAGTCACTTCACCGACGTTCCAGTATCTCAAACTCAGACCAGAGGTGGTCGGCCAACCTGCCGAACACCCAATATATGAGTGACGGCGTTAGCCGTGCCGAGGCAGAGGAGGCGGAAACGGTTACGAATGAGGAACTCATCGCGATCGCCAACTCCCTGAAGGTGAGCAAGGCACCGGGATTGGATGGGATTCCGAATCTGGCTGTGAAGAAGGCCATCAAAGAGGCCCCCAGACTATTTCGGGAAGTCATGCAGAAGTGCCTGGATGACTGTACATTCCCAGACAGATGGAAGCGACAGAAGCTGGTCTTATTGCCGAAGACAGGGAAACCACCTGGTGACCCGTCGGCATACAGACCGATATGTCTGCTCGATACGGCGGGTAAGGTGCTCGAGAAGGTTATTCTCAATAGACTGGTTAGGTACACCGAATGTGCAAACGGTCTGTCGAGTAACCAGTTCGGCTTCCGAAAAGGCAAGTCTACGGTGGATGCTATTCTGTCCGTCACCAAAACAGCAGAGGTAGCACTCCAGCGTAAAAGATGGGGCATTCGCTATTGCGCAATCGTCACGTTGGACGTGAAAAATGCGTTCAATAGTGTTAGCTGGGATTCCATAGCCCACTCGCTTCGGAAACTAGACATTCCGGTGTCTTTGTACAGGATTCTGGAAAATTATTTCCAGAATCGTGTGCTAGTTTACAGCACAGACGAGGGTCAAAAATGTGTCCCAATTACCGCAGGGGTTCCACAAGGTTCCATCCTGGGCCCGGTACTGTGGAATATCATGTACGATGAAGTGCTGAAACTAAAGCTCCCCCAAGGGGTTGTGATCGTTGGATTTGCGGACGACATCACACTTGAGGTCTACGGCGAGTCGATCGAGGAGGTTGAGTTGACGGCTTCGCACTCTATAAGCGTCGTCGAGGACTGGATGCGCTCCAAAAAACTGGAGCTGGCGCATCATAAGACGGAGATTTCAGTTGTCAATAACCGCAAGTCGAAGCAACAGGCGTTGATCAGTGTCGGGAATTGCACCATCGCCTCTAAGCGCTCCCTGAAGCTGCTGGGGGTGATGATCGATGACAAGCTCGCCTTCGGGAGCCATGTCGAATATGCCTGCAAGAAGGCTTCAATGGCTATTGCAGCATTATCTCGCATGATGTCCAATAGCTCAGCAGTGTACGGCAGCAAGCGGAAACTTCTAGCTAGCGTGACTTCGTCCATACTGAGATATGGCGGGCCAGTGTGGTCCAAAGCACTAGGTACTAGTAAACATCGGAGTAAGTTGGAAAGTACCTACAGGCTCATGTGCCTGAGGGTTGCGAGCGCGTATCGAACTGTGTCATACGACGCAATCTGCGTCCTGTCCGGCATGTTGCCTATCAGCATAGCCATTAAGGAGGACGTAGAATGCTTCGATCAACGTGACACAAGGGGCATACGAGGTACCAGAAGATCATTCTCGATGATCAGATGGCAGCAGGAGTGGTCCAATTCCGCGAAGGGTAGATGGACGCATCGACTTATTCCGGATGTATCCGGATGGGTCGGGAGGCGCCATGGAGAAGTGAACTTCCATCTGACACAGATTCTGTCAGGCCATGGTTGCTTTAGGCAGTATCTACACAGATTCGGGCATGCGGGGTCCCCCATGTGTCCCGAGTGCGCGGATGCGGAAGAAACTGCTGAGCATGTCTTCTTCGTGTGCCCTCGTTTTGTGCATGCGCGGAGCGACATGATGGTAGTGAGCGGGCCAG